>NC_135078.1:28532500-28807500 GCF_051107435.1 Chaetodon auriga | reverse complement strand
CCTCAGACAGCTAACATCCCGTCAGCGTGCAGAGCTCTGCTGCAGCTGCACGGCTGCATTGTCTGATGTGACTGACGGACACAAAGGGATTATTCCAGAGTCCACAGCTTTGTCCAACACACACACACACACACACACACACACACACACACACACACACAGGTGGAGGTCTGGGTAACATGCGGTCAGTGATGGGAAAATCCCTGCACACACTCACAATAAAATGCAGTGTGTGTGTGTGTGTGTGTGTGTGTGTGTGTGTTTGATACCTCAGGGAGAATAAGGGATCATGTCTGGATCTGTGTGTCTTTAGGTCTGTGCACCCCGATCAGTACCTGAAACACACCAGTGAACGTTATTAGACAGACGGCTGCAGATGACATGATAATATATTTATATATATGGATGATATTAACCATAAAACACAGCACACACACATTATTTTACAAAGAAATACTTCATAAAGGCACTGTTAAGGCTGATTTTTGGGTTTGAGCTGCAGCAGACAAACAGTAGCAGCACATGGTTGAACTGCACAGGGTTCACGTTCCAGACGTTTTTCTAAAAATGTGATTTATTTCCTTTACTTTCATCATTTCTTGCACGTTCAGAAGTGACAGAACTGTAAATTAAAGCGTTTAACACAGTTTTCTGTCTCTGGTGTTTCAGACTTTCTGCAGATTTGACAGATTTTGGTCAGACACCCCCCCCCCCCCCCCCATGTATTGATCTCTGCTGGTGTCTGATGTCACTGAATAATTAATGTGTTAATATGTGTTTGACTGGTTTCACTGGGAGCTGTGGTCACTCTCCAGCAGGAAACTGAGAGCATCACAGTATTTTAACTGTGCTGCTGCTACTTTTACTTCAGCCAAAGATCAGAATACTTCAGCCGGGTCTAAAGACGGTAACATGCACTGAACACTGCAGACTGGTTCTGCAGTAAACCAGTGCTGCCAGTGTCTCATCGCAGACGTTTAGTGGAAAACAATGAAATGTGTTTGCAGCGATCTTTAATTTTAACAGAAAACATTGTGCTATCATTTTACTTTGAAGCAGATTGTCTGCTGCAAACTGAATGTGTCTAAATACACATGTATATGTGAAAAAATCGACACTCTGAGACGCCAAAGTCGAGGCCTCCCTTCATCAGTCCAGAGGACAAAGAGATCTCTGTGTGTCCCTGGAGGGAGATCAATTACAATCCGATGGCTCCTGGTGATCAATAACCTGATCAATAAACTGGTGGAATCAGGTTTCAGCTCCTGAAGTACAATTCTGAAGTACACATACGCAAGTCTGCTACGAAGAAGAGGCCTTCTGACACCTCCATCATGGGTCACATGACCTCAGTCTGCGGGTCGTAGCAGGTGACTTCCTGTTTACGGTGCTGGTCGTTCATCTGTGATCCACACAGACTCAGAGAGGTTCACGATTGAACAGGACAGTTGAGTTTAAGCTGCACTTCATCACTTTTCACCTGCGTTATCGTGCGGCTAACAGTTAGCATCAGTCTCAGTGCATCTAATATCTGCACGTTCTAAGAACGCCTTCATGTGAGATCTTCATCCATGTTCCAACAGGCCTGGTCATCCTAAAAAAGACAATGTGCCACACGTGTCGGTTTGCACCTCTGTGAACTGATAAAAGAGGTGTTATAGAAACACACTCCGCCCTCTCAGAAAACAAAACAACGTCACTTCTTGTGAAGAAAATCATCTAAAAAGACCCAAATCACACAGGAATTATTGAAACGGTCGACTTACATCTTCTCACTGGAGTTTCTCTGCAGCTCAGATTCTTCAGCTCACCTGTCTGCTGAGAGAAAACCAGAGAGCATTAAGACAAAGAAGAAGAAGAAGAAGAAGAAGAAGAAGAAGAAGAAGAAGAACACAGAGCAGAGTTTGAAAACATGTCACACATGTTCACTTTCACATATCTGACAGACAGAGCACAGAGAAGCACACAGGCCCAAGAGCAGGACCAGGTGAGCTCAGAGCTGCTTCAGGTGAGCTCAGAGCTGCTGCAGGTGAGCTCAGAGCTGCTTCAGGTGAGCTCAGAGCTGCTTCAGGTGAGCTCAGAGCTGCTGCAGGTGAGCTCAGAGCTGCTGCAGGTGAAACATGTCTTCATGTCAGAGCGAGTCTCATCCTCAGTCTCTCGGTGAGGATCAGCAGGCATCTGATTGGAGTTCTGGACGGACGGATCCGTCCTCCTCGTGTTCGCTCTGCGTCTATTTTCAGACTCAGGTTTTATTTCCAGGAAGTGGATGCTGTTGCTAAGCGACGACGCTGGCAGGAGTATGAAATCTGTTCCATCTGACAAAAAGCACGACAGGAGCGATGAGCAGGAGGAAGCCGGCGTCCATCTTTGAATAAATGAGACATTTTGACCAACTGGATCCTCTTGATCTCAGAGCAGAGAGCGAGACCGTAGACCGGATCACAGATCCTGAGGTCAAGGGTCCAGGACGTTATGTTCACACTGCAAACCTTAATCCACATGAGCTCACTTTAACCTTCCTTGGTGAGTGCTGTTTACTGATTGGCTGACAGGAGTTTTTTTAAAATCAGGACGTCATCATCATCATCATCATCGTCGTCACCTTCTTCATCGTCATCACACGTGAGATATTCTTTAAATGTTTGTCTGCTGGTCAGATTAACAAAACAGTGTTGGTTCAGCTTCTGTGAATCTGCTGGGGCCGGAGACAAGTCAGAGGAATGCTGGGAGATATCTGAAGGTTGCTAGGTTACCACACCCAGCCGTCCAATCAGCTGGCAGGAATGTGGAAGAGACAAAGAGGAGACGCTGCACTAAAATAGACCTCCCACCATCAGACCCCCCCGACACTGAGCGTGTGTGTCCGTCACATTGTTTCTGATACAACACACACACACACACACACACACACACACACACACACACACACACACTTTTAGGGACATTTCACAGACTTACATTCATTTCTTGGATCCAAACCTTCACCCCGACATTTAATAATTTACATGTTCTCTACTTGAATAATACATGTCCCCACACACACACACAGACACACACACACACACACACACACACTGCAGGTCACAGTCTCAGGTAAACCCCACCCGGCTGCCATGCCTGGGAGCAGAAATCGAACATATAACTTCCTCCTGCCCAGCAGACGTGACGGCCGCTGTGGGGATTCAGTTTTCGGTGAATCCACTTCGTCTACAGAAGGTGATTTCCTACATTTCCCAGAATTCCTGTCAGCAGCTCAGAGTGAAGGTTCTCCAGCTGGTTGCTTTCAGCTGCTGGTGTGTGGGAGGAGAACGTGATAGTGAAAGTGTGAGTCTCACTCCTGACTGAAAAAACACATCCAGCTTACACAAACAAAAAAAACAAAAAAAAACAAAACAGCAACATGGAGGCAGAAACGAAGAAGAAGAAGAAGAAGAAGAAGAAGAAGAAGAAGAAGAAGAAGAAGAGGAGGAGGACGTGTCCGTTAGAGACATTTGACTTCTGAAACATAGCAGAAATCTTCAGCTCAGGATATCAACTGAAGCGCTTTGAAAGCAAAATTATGATTTAAATCAAGAAATCTGAAGCTACAGACACATTTCAGTCAGCGCCTCAAACACCCAGCCTGACTTATAGAAGCTTAATTATTGACGATTAAACGAATAAATAATGAATTCAACTGTCTCAGAACACTGTGAATACTACGACTAATCAGTCTGACGTTACTCGAATCCTTCCAGGAGCTTTCAGTAAAGCTGTTTGTCTGCTGACGCTCAGTCCACAGTGAAGCGTCTTATTCTCAGTAAAAAGTAATGAAGTATTAAAGTAATGAGTAACTGCAGACAGCGACGAGGACGTTCAGTTTCTCTCTGAGACGCAGTGCAGTGGTTCTGTGAAGTGACGTTTAAACACTCAGGTGAAGTGCTCAGTACAGTACAGCACTTTAGTAAATGTACTTGGTTACTTCCCACCAGCAGAGGGGCGTTCACTGACTGGTTGACTTTTCGGGTGGGCGTCCGTCTTCCTCTGTGTTTGGATGAAGACGTAAATTATCTCGTTAATATCACTGAGGGGGTCGTTAGTGCCGCTCACTGCGCTTGTACACAAAACACACTGAGGTCCTGAGAACGCACAGACCTTACGTTTGGATTTACGACTGCCTCGCTGCAGCACACACACACACACACACACACACACACACACACACACACACACACACACAGCACAGCACAGCACAGTTAAACAGCTACATTACTGTTTAAATAGTCGCTCACTTTCACTGTCTTGTTCGTGTTTCTTTATCTGTTAAACCGGGTTTAGATTTTTTTTATGTATATGTATTTAAGTATTTTGATGCATTAGATTTCTAAAAAAATAAAAGCATTGCACTGAAGACTTTTGTTGTTGATTAAAATCTGGAAAGTATCTATCTATCTACATTTTCCCTCTAATTCATCCACGTTCAGGTGCAGAGCCGGATGTTCGTCCTGCCGGCGTCGTGCCGTCTCATCGCAGCGTTTGTCGAGTCGTGATGCAGTAAAATGTAAAACGTGTTGATGCCTGAAGCTCTAAGTGGGTCACAGACTGAAAACTACTGAGTCACAGCTTCACATTCACGGCTCTGCCTGATTCTTCTCATCCTCAACCTCTGCTGAGAGACAGGCTGAGCTTCAGCTTCATCCTCATCTTCATCAACTGTTTCATAACATCGCTCCATTTACTGTTTAGAGCATTTGATGAAGAAGAGGGAGACAGATGAAGAAGAGCTGGATAACTGGCAGGAGGAACTGGAGGTGTAGCAGAACAGAAGGCCGCCTACAGACACTGAATCAATGGGAAATCCAAAGGAAGGAGACATGCTAAAACGCTAACATGCTAAATGTTAGCTCCTTACATGCTAAAACAATAACATGCTAAATGTTAGCTCTTTACATGCTAAAACAATAACATACTAAATGTTAGCCCTTTACATGCTAAAACGCTAACATGCTAAATATTAGCTCTTTACATGCTAAAATGCTAACATGCTAAATGTTAGCGCTTTACATGCTAAAACGTGCTGCTTTTCTCGAAGGCTGCATCCTGTTTCACACAAATAACTTGTTTCCTTTGTGAAAGTATTAATACATTAATGGTCGCAGACACCGTCCATCATGGCCGCCAGTCACCTTCACCTGTCTGAGAATTTATAAACTGGGATGAGCCGCCCTGCTCTGCTCTGATTGGTTTACACTTGTACTCTTGGCCTAAACCTAATGGATCATCATGCCTCATGCCTGAACCAAACCAACCCAACCAACGAAGGCACTAGCCAATCAGAGGCAGAGGAGGGCGGGTCATTGTTTTTGCTGAGGTGGGATTCATAATTTAGTGATTCTTTACTGCGTTTGGTTTTATTCTGACGGAGTTACAGGAAATCACAAGACGCAACAGTTACAACACGCATGTGTGTGTACGTGCATGTGTGTGTGTGTGTGTGTGTGTGTGTGTGTGTGTGTGTGTGTGTGTGTGTGTGCGTGCATGTGTGTGTGTGCGTGTGTGTGTTTTGGCAGCTTTTTATCTCGGCTCACAGAGATGAGACCACACCCAGATGCTCGTCGTCATTGGCTGACAGACGACATCACGGCGTTTGTGTAACGTCTTTAAGATGTTTGTAGTGAAGTTTTGATTGACAGGAGACGGAGGATGGCGTGTTTCCTTCCATGCTTCCTCATTTCCTCTTTTCCTTCATCCTTTCTTCCTTTCCTTCATCCTTGTATTCCCCACTTCCTCTCCTTTCCTTCCTTCCTTCCTTTCCTTCATCCTTTTATTCCACACTTCCTCTCCTTTCCTTCCTCTTCTTTCCTTCCTTTCCTTCATCCTTGTATTCCACACTTCTCTCCTTTCCTTCCTCATCTTTTCCTTCCTCCTTCCTTCCTTCCTTCCTTCTTTTCCTTCATCCTTGTATCTGCACTTCCTCTCCTTTCCTTCCTACTTCCTTCATCTGCCATTTCATCATTACCTGTAAACACAGTCCAGCTGGTGTCATACCTCTGTCTATCTGTTGTCATGACGACAGCTCCATATGAAACACTGATTTTATGAAAGCTCAAAAATGCTAACCGCTAACTGAATCAGCACACAGGTGAAGTCCAGGTGTGTCATTATGTTCTTAATGGAAGTCAGGACAAAAGCAACTAGCTGAGTGAAAACAGACCTGAAGTCAGCCTCTAGAACATGAATCCTTACTCCTTTCCTTTGCATTCCTCCTTTTTTTTCCGTTCCTCCCTCTTTGCTTGCTACAATCCTTCTTTTCCTCCTTTCCTTCCCAACTTCCTCCTTCTTTCCACACTTCTTCACTTGACTCCTTCTGTCTTTCCCTGCCTCCTTCCTTTTCTGTGTCCTTCCCTCCTTCTTATTGTTTCCTTTCAAGCTTCCCCATTCCTTCTTTCCTTCCCTACTGCCTTCCTTCCTTCCTAAAGTCATTGTTTTGTTTATTATTTCTAAAGTTTATTAGTATCTTCCTTTCTTCCATTGTCCTTTCTGACCGTCTTTCCTCCTAGCATCTCATTGTGACCAATCAGAGTGCAGCTGTGTGTCAGGAGCACACCTGGCTTGTGTGACCAGCTGCAGTTGATGGTGCAGCTCATGTTTCTGGATGTTTCTGAGGAGCTGATGAAACGACAGGCGCTCAGTGTGGGCGGCAGAACAACACAGAGGTGGATTTTCAGAGGTGCAGCGTCTCCATGGCAGAGGTGCAGCTCTGGTATCAGAGGAGAGAAGGTGTTGTTCTGAATAAAGCTCGTCCATCTGTCGTATCAGCAAACACACTCAACTTAAAATTCCTGCAGTGGAGAATCGACTGACAGAGCTGACGGCAGCCTGAGCGCCTGCAGCCAAAACAGCACAGAGCAACAGTTTAAACCACACACAGACACACACAGACAGACACACACACACACACACACAGACACACACACACAGACACACACAGACACACACACACACACACACACAGACACACACACAGAGACACACACACACACACACACACACACAGACACACACACACACACAGAGACACACACACACACACACACACACACAGACACACACAGACGCACACACACACACACACAGACACACACAGACACACACACAGACACACACACACACAGACACACACAGACACACACACAGAGACACACACACACACACAGACACAGACACACACAGACACACACACACAAACCACTGGCTGTGCCCATGGCCTTGTTCCTGCAGCATCAACAACTCCCCCCTCGGCCCCCCCGGCCCCCCCGGCCCCCCCCTCGGCCCCCCCCTCGGCACCCTGCTGCTCTCAGAGATAAGAGCCGAGGCCTCCGTCTGCTGCAGCGACAGACTGGATTCAGCCCACATTAGTTATTAAAGGGGCACTCAGCTTTTCTCTAACCTGAGGATTAAAGTGCATCACAGTGTGATCCACCACGCCGGCCTGAAACAGCCCCACGTCCTGCTGCAGGTCGTCCTGCAGTCCTCTGGTTCCCAACCTGGAGGTCGGTCAAAGAGGAGCCCTCTTCTGGAGCCAGACGGTGGCCAGGCCTTGACCCATGGGGGGCACAACCCAAAGACCTACATGCAGTTTTCAGGAATCCTCTGGGTCATGTGACTCCTGTGGGATATGTCACGATTCATCACGTGACAGCAGGAGTAGGCGGGACTGGAATAAGAATAACAATCGACTTGGCCAGTTTTTAATACACAGTTCAAAATGAACGAATGAAAAGGCTTCATTCTGAACACAGTCGTTTGTTATTGTTGTTGTATCCACTTTAACCAATCACTGATTAACTGCACCACCCGGCAAGCATGGCCGGTGACACAAATCAAACACACTCGAGACATTTAGTGACCAACAGGTGCATGCTGGGTAATGTGGGAGTGTGTGGAGCTGTGACCAGTGCGACGAGGCATCCAGTCCTCTGATCACACTGTATCATCAAAGTCAGAACTTGTCTCCAGTCCTGTGTGTGATGTTCATGGACAGAAAGTCAAGGCCTGGTCCAGGCGAGGACAGCGTCCGGTTTGGGAACCTCAGAACTGTGGATCCACTCTTTGCAGATGATGTGGTTCTGTGGGCTTCACCACAACACAGACGCTGCTCCTTCGAGGTGAAAGGAGCCAGCTGAGGTGGTTCAGGCGTCTGATCAGGATGCATTCTGGGTCCCTTCCTTCGGAGGTTTTCAGGCACGTCCAACTGGAAGGAGGTCCTGGTGTAGATCCAGAACTCACTGGAGGAATTTCATACCTCGACCGTCCTCGGAGCATCTCAGGATCCAGAGAAGTGAAAGAAAATGGACGGATGATGGAAAGAAGGACGCAGGGAAGGAAAGAAGGAATGAGGAAGCTCAGGAAGGATCAATAAGATCACCACAACATGAGCGCCCACACTGGTCAGAAAGCCCAAACCTTCAAAGACCTGGGAGTCATTTCTAAACGGAAATTATTGATCAGATATGAAAGATTAAGTGGAAGAAGAAGAGGTCTCACTCTGTCCGAGTGGACGACAGTTTGTACAGAGTGGAGCTTCTTCTCTCACAGAGGATCTTTGGTGGAGTTCAGACACAAACTGAATGAACATTGATTAGTAACAGCTGAGCTGCATGAAAGTGATCTTAGCTTCAGCTGAAGGTGAGAAGCTGCTACCTGAGCTTCGTCAACGAGACAGAGATAAAAGATTCAAAGCAGGTTTGTTGAATCTAACGGCATCCTGTCGACCGTCCTGTCAAAACTCGAATTTTCAGTGACGAGCAGTAAAATGTCAGTCAGCCATCAGATAAATGTAGTCGAGTAAAAACTACAATATTTACTCTGAAGTGTGAAGTAGCGTAGACTTAAAGCTTGGTTTACGCTTCTGCGTCGCGGCGATGCCGTACCTACGGCGTACACCCGACGCCGTCACTGAGCACTCATAGTTCTGCGTCGAGGGAACGCGTTGCTCCGCAATTCACCGCCAAGCCGCTAGGGGGGTGTGGCTGTGTCTTTGTATGGTTTCGCGGGGCTCTTGCTGCCGCGAAGAGGAGTTGTAGAGGTGGTCGTACTTGCGTACCTCCTCGATAATTCTTTCTTCGGCTTGGTCGAGTTTTTCTTGTAGCTCTCACCACAGAAACTTTGAAAATGGCGGTGTTGTTGTGCTGCGACTGAACCGAAAATTACGTTCTGAACGGACCAATCACAGTCCTCGACGTTCACGTCACTACGCGTCGACGCGACGCGTAGTCAGCAGTCAGGCGATGCAGAAGCGTAAACCAAGCTTTAAGATACTCAAGGAAAGTACGAGTACCTTAGATCTGCACTTAAACACAGTATCTGAGAGGCAGACGGAGTTGAACTCATGAACAAAAGGCCTCTGCTGTCCCAAACTGGAGTGAGGGACTCAAACCAGCAACCTCCCATCAGACGGACTGAGGACGGAGCTCCTCCTCTTCCTCCTCCTGCTTTCTATTTCTGCTGCAGTCGAGTCTCCACGGAGCAAAGTTTCTATTGTATAACATGAGTGAAGATGACTCATGTGTCCAGAAATAGAGGAGAGCGCCCACGCAGCGCTGAGACGTTCAGGGACTGTACGAGCGCAGGACGCCAGCGAGGAGAGCCACACAAAGTGGGAATGTTCTGAAGCCGATGTGAGTTTAGAGAAACACTCGCTGACGTCTGAGGACAGACGGCGGTTTGTCCAAACCCTTCAGTTACTGATTTCACTATGAAACTAACCTCTGACACTGATTGACAAGCAACATGGAGGCTGAACCAAAGAGCAGCTCGACCGACGACAGCAGCAGTTATAGACGGAGCTCATCTCCAACTATTCTGTGAAGGACTGAAACTGCTGGATCAATCTGCTGATCATTTTCTCCATCGATCCATCGTTTGTGAAAACAGTGAGAAATGTGGTCACGATGAGCCCAAAGTGTGACCCCAAAGAGCCCAAACATCAGATGATTTCACAGCAGAGATCAATAAACCATTAAAATACGCAAGAGAAGTACGAGTACCTCAAATCTGTGCTTCAGTTCAGAGCGTGGATAAACGCATTTAGCACGTTTGTTTATGACAGTCGTCCTTAAAGAGAAGTAACTTGTGATATTTGGTATCTGCTCAAAGCTTTAGAAGATGTCACTGACAGAGTCTGATCACAGTATTGATACGAGTGTGTGTGTGTGTGTGTGTGTGTGTGTGTGTGTGTGTGTGTGTGTGTGTGTGTGATGTGTGTAACTCTCAGCTAGCTAATGTCTGCACAGCGCCGACGTCCTGCAGGTTTACACTGAAGAGATGTAACTAGATTTAACACACACACACACACACACACACACACACACACACACACACACACACACACACAGCAGGTTCTTTCTAGCTCCCACAGGACTGGAGACCCATTATTCACAGCTGCAGCAGGTTGAATGGGACAGAGCCGTCCCTCCGTCCGTCCGTCAGTCTTACAGTTTCCATTCTGAACTGTTTACATCCCATCAGTCACATTCTCACCTCTCACAGCGACCTTTGACCTCTGGCCTGAATCTCAGCACCAGACGGTCAGAAAGTTCCAACGCTTGTATTTTAAAACTGAGCATGAGCAGAGAGTCTGTTGTTCAGTGTTTCCATGGTGACACCTCCCACCTCCACATGAGCAGACACATCAAGCTTCATCATCATCATCATCATCATCATCATGAGGAGCATTTCGGCTGTTAAAGCTGAAGTCAGCTCAGCTCTGAGACGACGTTCAGGGTTCACAGCCGGGCCTGCTATGAGCTACATGCTAACACCAGCATGCTAACATTTCCCGATGCTAACCTGGTGACGTTTAGCAGGAATGATGTGAACCATGGTCTCCATCGTAGCTTAGCATGAGGCTGATGGCAGCGACTTTGCTCATAAACAAATTCAAAGGTTGACCTGATGGTGGCGCCAGATGAACAGTCAGAGGATCAATGAAGTGACTGGAGCTCATCCTGAGGGGAGCATGAACGAAGCACATCCACCTCAAACATCCAGCAGCTGCTGAGATGTTTCAGTGGGATGGACCAAGATGCTGCTAGTGAAGCTAAAAGCTATTAGACAGACAGACAGACAGACAGACAGACAGGCAGGCAGGCAGACAGGCAGACAGACAGACAGACAGACAGAGAACAGACAGACAGACAGACAGACAGACAGAGAACAGACAGACAGACAGACAGACAGACAGAGAACAGATAGACAGACAACAGATAGACAGAGAACAGACAGACAGACAGTGAGACAGACTGTGTGTCATTCATTATGGGATGTCATAAAGATATTATTGTATAAATTCCAGAGCAGTTCAGACTCTGATGGGGGGGGGGGGGGGGGGGGCCGGCCGGCAGATGTTGTGATGCTGGGTGAGGAGGGGGGTCTGAGGGGGGTGTTACATAAAACCATCCCCTCCTTCTAATCCATCCTCCATCCCTCCATCCTCCTCTCCTCCGCGGCGTGCTCACCGTCCAGCAGCCTCTTACATAACTCCACTGAATCATATCTGATCATATCGATGATTTCACACTGCGAGCTTTTATTTTACACAGTGAGGCTCCGGAGGACAGAGCGGGACGTCAGAGCCGCTCTGCCCGCCGCGGAGCACCGCAGCCCGGCGGGCCTCAGCGCCGGCTCCACGGGACCCGGTCGACCACAGCCGGGGAGAGCCTGACCGAATTCCCGCTAAAATGACCCACAACATTCCCACATCATCTCCGTGATATTCATATGAGAGCTGCGGAAAACTGCGCACACATCACAGGAGCCTTTCATCCCAACTTCACGCTGTAGTTTTCTGGACATCAGACCATCGAACACGTTTCTGTGAAATATTCCAGCAGAATTTTTCTCTAATAATAATAGAAACGACGCGTTTCTCACTTCGCAGCCTGCGGCTCTCCCTCTGCTGTGATGCTGCTGCTCAGAAACAAGTTTTCTGTCATCGATCTGCGGCTTCTCCTCGCTCACACACACGGAAATGTGCTCAGGTGGAGGTGAACAGAAGTGGCTCTTACCTGCGCGTGTTGTTTCCGGTGTTTGGCAGAAACATCCAGCAGCTCCGTCACCGACTGTCCTCACTGCGCCCAGAGCCGCATTTAACCGAGCGTGCGTGCGTGCGTGTGTGTGTGCGTGTGTGTGTGTGTGTGTGTGTGTGTGTGTGTGATAGCAGACTGTGCCTCTCTCTCTCTCTGCTGCTTCAGCCCGGTACCTGTT
Organism: Chaetodon auriga; assembly: GCF_051107435.1. Classification (NCBI taxonomy): domain Eukaryota; kingdom Metazoa; phylum Chordata; class Actinopteri; order Chaetodontiformes; family Chaetodontidae; genus Chaetodon; species Chaetodon auriga. The sequence continues at coordinate 28,795,254 of NC_135078.1, read as the reverse complement.
TATGTCTCTCTCTCTCTCTCTCTCTCTCTCTCTCTCTCTCTGGACCAGTCCATTTGCAGCGGTGGGGGGGTTAAACATGACGGTGCAGGTGTCGGTGTGCAGTCACACCTGTGCGATCAGTTTTCCGTATTGTTGTTATTTTTCTGCCTCACAGACAGAAAATGTTAAATTAGAAACCACAGGAGAGCAGGAAGGACTCCCGAGGGGCCACTGAGGGGCCACGGGGCCAGAGCCTCTGTTTGAAGTGACTGAAATGACCTAAAAGACACAAAACACAGGCAGAAATAAAGCAAAATGAATGCAGAGACAAAAAATAACCACTGTACATCAAGTCAAACCACGAGGAGACTCAAACGAGCTGAAGGTGTTTTTCATTAAAATGATCAAGAATAATCAAAGTGAAGTGTGTGTGTGTGTGTGTGTGTGTGTGTGTGTGTGTGTGTGTGTCTGCACTCAGAAGAAGCAAACCTGAATGCTGCACAGATGAAGAGTGAATTATAATAAAATAAAAAGCAGCGATGAGGGGAGTTCAAGTTTCTCTTTGCACAGAGCAGAAGAGGACGGCGTGCTGGACCGTCCCTCTGCAGGCTGACGTCTGTAAAAACTGAGTGAAATCAATCTAAAAACTGATGGACGCTTCAAAAAAAATAACCAGCGCAGGCATCAAATGTCACATTCACTGTCTTGTTGATTTAAATCATCATTTTGACAGTTTTAGGCTGTGTTTTATTTTGAAAAACTTACTGCTTGACTTTCTGCATTCAGACATGCAACACTTTGTATTTTTTGCAGAAAAACATTTTAATATTCCTCAAAGTAAAGTAAAAAAAAAGAAGAAGAAGAAAGAATCCTTTTGCTTTTAGCACTGAAACTTATTTTATCATTAATTCAGATAAGATTCAAACTCTTCGTCTCTGCCTCCTGTGCTGATCTTGTAGATGGTATTTTTCGCCTCCCCTCCTCTTCATCAGTGCCGGAGCTTCAGGCGGTAATGAGAGCTGGTTTTAAAGAAAAGAGCTTCATTCATGTGCATCTGGATGTTTCTCAGCTGATGGCCTTAATTTGACTGAAGAGCAGCTGCATTGAGAGCAGCAGGTCAGAGAGGAAACTCTATTCAGCAGAACTGGTCTGTGATCAGCACAAACACGCCGCTGAAGGTGAATCTGACCCGAGGGACGAACCTCAGACTGCATGTGCTCTAATCTCACATGAATAACAGAGATGGAAATGTGAAGCACAGACATCCAGCACGCCTTTACCCTCCTACTGCTGCACATTCAGAGGCCTTTCACTTCACTTTACAGCATTATTAATACATACATAATCAATTATTAAACCATGTTATTAGCAATATATAAAGTCATTAAATCATCAGCTCCATATTTACCAGCTGCAACATGTAAGTGCTGAACACATGAATGCATCAATAATTCTAATCCAGTCTTATATATCTTTATCTAATGAGCCTGTTTACAAAAGGACTTCTTGGACTTAAAGTGAATCTTCAGGCTGAAACGATTGAATACACAAATTCAAACTGGGAGTATTTCTACACTGTGGTACTGCTACATGTACTAAAGTAAAATATGAGTACTTTGTCCACCACTGACAGTCCATCTCAGGTCAAACCAGACCAGACCGTGTTCAACGTTTCATTTGATGAGTCATTTCTTATTGTAAAAAAGACAAATAATAATAATCAGAATCGGTGTGAATGTTTGTCCGAGGACCTTTCATGTGATCCGTGTTCAATAAGTTTAAACAGGAAACAACATCAATCTTTCAAAATGTTGTCTGTTGTTAAAATCATGATGAAAACTCAGAGGAAAGAAGAAGAAGTCTGCAGCTGTGCTCATGTGAGGCTGATGGGAATAACTGGACTGATTACAGCAGAGGTGGCTGGACGCCCTCAGGGCCGGAGGAGGCCCGGATCGTAAAATGTCCAGCTCTGGGTTACAGCGATGACCTGATGGTGGCGCTGCATGAAACATCAGAATCACCAGAGTCAGATGGGTTCATCCTCTGATGACCACGAATGTCATCAATAATACATACGAACACACGATTAATCAATAATAATTGCTTTATTATGTAACCCAGCTGCTCTGTTCTGGAGGTCAGAGGTCATCGGTGTCTCAGGGAGTCCAGGTGACGACCCTGACGGCAGTCTGAGCGGCCCGCCGGATGTCCTGGTCCTCCTCTGCAGCCTCACTCCTCATCACCAGCAGGGGGAGCTGCTCCAGCAGGAGGCGGCGGCCGTTTGGGGCCTCAGCCAGGGCGGTGAGAGCCCGCAGGGAGTACATGACGAGGGCCTTCCTCCTCCTCCCCCTCTCCTCATCCTGCTCTTCCTCCTCCTCCTTCTTACTCACCAGGTGGAGGAGGACGGGGACGACACCCAGATCCAGACACTGCTGTTTACCTGCAGAGGGAGACTCAGTGACACCCTCACACCTGTGATTCAGCTGTTCTGTAAAAGAGCTGGTTGGTCAGGAGGAGTCACATGGTGCGTTTCAGGTTCAGAGGACAGCAGTTTGTCGAAGGCGTCCGGAGCTCCACATCTGAACATCTGCGTTAGAAATATCTGCTTCTTTGACAACAAGTCAAAGTTACAAGAAGCCTGAGGACAGAATCAACTACAGATCCCAGGATGCATTTCACTGACAAACATCCAATCACAAGGCTTCGCATTCTGCTGCGTGTGCTCCTCTAACAGTGAAGATTACACTCAGTAAACACATCCAGCTGTTTACATCAGTCCACGCACTGATTCCAGATCAGTTTGGATCAATTCAGTAACCATGGTGACAGTTTGTGATCCCGATCTTGTTCTCCATAGCAACAGCAGCTGAGACTCATGGGTATTGTAATTTTTAGGTACATCCACCAAACTGACAGAAAAACCCTGATTTGTCAGAGAGAACATGAACCTGTGCGTGGTGACATCATCAGGTGAGTGAACGTTGTGTGTGTACCTGAGCTGATGATCACAGCGTACATGATGACTCCTGCAGCGTTGACCTGAACCTCGATGTCTTCGTCCTGCAGCAGGCCGACCAGGACAGGAAGTACCGCCTCCTCACACACGCGCCGCTTCCCGTCCTCGCACACACTGAAAGCAGCAGAGATCGACCAGAACGACAAACACTGACGTGGAAACACTGACAGGAGATCTGAGCTTTCAGTGAGTTTATGTGGAAACACTGACTTCAAGAGCAAATGTAAGCACTGAAAGGAGCTGAAGAGTCGGATGAAGTGACAATAAAACACTGCACCCGTCTGTAGAGCCAGGTGTTTCACCTGAGGGCCATCATGGCTGCAGCCGCCTCTCTGCAGATGTTCGGGGAGCGGTGGGAGAGTTTGTGGCCCAGCAGTGAGACACCGTCAGCGGACAGAGCCGGCAGAGCGTCCAGCCTGGAGCAGGAGCTGAGGGAGGAGAGGAGCAGCACCTGCACCTCCTCCTCTTCCTCGTCCTCTCTGAGCTTCAGCATCAGTTTAGGAACCAGAGTCAGGAGAGCATCTGCACCTGCAGGATGACACACAGATGACACACAGGTGACACACAGCGTGACACACAGGTGACACACAGATGACACACAGGTGACATACAGCATGACACACAGGTGACACACAGATGACACGCAGCGTGACACACAGCGTGACACACAGGTGACACACAGATGACATGCAGCGTGACACACAGGTGACACACAGGTGACACACAGATGACACACAGTGTGACACACAGGTGACACACAGATGACACACAGCGTGACACACAGGTGACACACAGGTGACAGGTTCATTATTACTAATAGAAACGGTTCAATAAAAGCATCAAAATGAGACTTTTACAGTCTCTGATGTTGCTGCTGTCTGTTACTATGAAAAGTACAACCGTGACTCCTCCTGAAGGTGAACAATTCAGGAAACATGTTCTTAAAAAGCAAACAGTACTTTATGGTTTAGTTTAGATTCAGATTTCTGTCCGAGTGGAAACACATGTCAGCAGCCTGCAGAGTTTGGGGTCACATTCATATATTCAATCAAATAATACGTCATGAAAGATGCTGGATGTAGTGTTTCTCCTGTCTGTGGATTAAGGAAAGTTTCACATTGACACATTCAGTTCATGAATTCATGGTTTTGGTGAATCGTCACCAAACCGAATCGTCGTTCTCAAACACAAACAAGACGGAAACGAGACAGAACATCAGTCCTGACTCCTGAGTTAAAAGTGATGTTTGTACCTGCAGGCAGCAGACTGAGGCGGTTCAGCACTCTGTGGACGCTCCTCCTGCAGGAGGACGAGGAGTCGTCCAGCAGCTGAGAGAGAGGAGGGAGGAGGGAGGAGGAGAGCAGGGCCTGTCTGCAGGAGGAGAGCAGAGAGACCTGAGTGAAGCCAGCAGAGCTTAAAGTGGCCTTCGTCCATGACAGTGATGTGACTCTGTGTGACCTGCTGCAGCTGACAGGAAGCAAAGCAGGTGTCTGCTGTGTCATCCTGCCCCCTGCTGGTCACACCAGAGAACAGCAAAGACAGAGCCCTCATCAGGAAACATTAAAGGATCAATCTGCTGATTATTCCTCCTCAAAGCAGCAGTGAATGCTAACCGCTAACTGCTAACAGTTCAGTGTATCTCTCTCTAACACACACACACACACACACACACACACACACACACACTACAGCACCATATGTGGATTCATCCACCGCTGAAAAAAGTACCAACAAATCCTCCTGTTTGTTAAAAACTACAGTGAGCAGCTGTTTTAGGATACCTCCTGTCTGTCTGTCTGTCTCTCCGTCTGTCTGTCTGTCTCTCCGTCTGTCTGTCTGTCTGTCTGTCTGTCTGTCTCTCCGTCTGTCTGTCTGTCTGTCTGTCTCTCCGTCTGTCTGTCTGTCTGTCTGTCTGTCTCTCCGTCTGTCTGTCTGTCTGCCTGTCTGTCTGTCTCTCCGTCTGTCTGTCTGTCTGTCTGTCTGTCTCTCTGCCTGCCTGTCTCTCTGTCTGTCTGTCTCTCTGCCTGCCTGTCTCTCTGTCTGTCTGTCTGTCTGTCTGTCTCTCCATCTGTCTGTCTGTCTGTCTGTCTGTCTGTCTCTCCATCTGTCTGTCTGTCTGTCTGTCTCTCCATCTGTCTGTCTGTCTGTCTGTCTGTCCGTCTGTCTGTCCATCTGTCTGTCTGTCTGTCTGCCTGCCTGTCTGTCTGTCTGTCTGTCCATCTGTCTGTCTGTCTGTCTGTCTGCCTGCCTGTCTGTCTGTCTCTCCATCTGTCTGTCTGTCTGTCTGTCTGTCTGCCTGCCTGCCTGCCTGCCTGTCTGTCTGTCTGCCTGCCTGTCTGTCTGTCTGTCTGTCCATCTGTCTGTCTGTCTGTCTGCCTGCCTGTCTGTCTGTCTCTCCATCTGTCTGTCTGTCTGTCTGTCTGTCTGCCTGCCTGCCTGCCTGTCTGTCTGTCTGTCTGTCTGTCTGTCTCTCCGTCTGTCTGTCTGTCTGTCTGTCTCTCCGTCTGTCTGTCTGTCTGTCTGCCTGTCTGTCTCTCCGTCTGTCTGTCTGTCTGTCTGTCTGTCTGTCTCTCCGTCTGTCTGTCTGCCTGTCTGTCTGTCTGTCTGTCTGTCTGTCTGTCTGTCTCTCTGCCTGCCTGTCTCTCTGTCTGTCTGTCTGTCTGTCTGTCTGTCTCTCCATCTGTCTGTCTGTCTGTCTGTCTGTCTGTCTGTCTGTCTCTCCATCTGTCTGTCTGTCTGTCTGTCCGTCTGTCTGTCCATCTGTCTGTCTGTCTGTCTGCCTGCCTGTCTGTCTGTCTGTCTGTCCATCTGTCTGTCTGTCTGTCTGCCTGCCTGTCTGTCTGTCTCTCCATCTGTCTGTCTGTCTGTCTGTCTCTCCGTCTGTCTGTCCATCTGTCTGTCTGTCTGTCTGCCTGCCTGCCTGTCTGTCTGTCTGTCTGTCTGTCTGTCTGTCTGTCCATCTGTCTGTCTCTCTGTCTGTCTGTCTGTCTACCTGCCGACACTGTGGCCGGTCAGCATGTGAAGCAGCTCGCAGGTTTTCGTTCTCACTGATGGATCTTCATCCTCAAACAAAACCGTCAGCTGCTCCAGAAAACCTGCAGAAGTAGAACAACATGTCAGCACTGAGCTGAGGCACAGCAGAGTCTGATTTTACAATGAACTTCCTTCCTTTCGCATCTATCAGTTCTACATAATGCATTATTCCCAATAAAGTGGGCTGGCTTAAATATTCATTTTTCATGTTTATCAATTTTGGAAAACTCTAATGTCCATGTTGTATGAGTTTCTGTGTATAAACATCAAAATCTTTAAAAAACAGGAATTTAGATCGACGTGGCTCAGATGTGTTTTTATACTGAATTAAACTAAGAGGGAAGTGAGATGCTTTTACACAACGCAGCAGAGAGGTACTCTGATTCTGCACTCAGCTGACTGATTGATGGACCGATCGTCTCAGCTGAACTTGTACGAACTGTTGGAGTTTAATATCTAAAAACACCATCGGTTTTTATAATCTTCATTTTTAAAATAACGAGTAACTAAAGCTGTGAGATAATGGAGTAAAAAGTACTTTGTTTCTCTCTGAGATGGTGGAGTAAAAGTACAAAGTAGCATTAAATGGAAATACTCAGTACAAATACTTCCACCACAGGCAGCCTGAGCTGCATGTTAGAGTACTACAGTTCTTATATTTCTGTTGATTTGATTTGGATAAACGGCTCTCGCCGACTGACCCCCGTTAACAGCCTGGTAGATCCGCTCCGGGTTGTGCATCAGGTCGCACAGAGAGGCCAGAGCCCGCTGCCTCCTGCCCGCCTCCGGCCGCTGCAGCTCGGCGAACAGCTGCGGAACAGCCCGCTGCCCGAAGGCCACCGGAGCCCGGCTGGGATCGATCAGACGGCCGGCCATCCGCGCTGCGTCTTCACCTTCAAACCAGGTTAATCACGAGTTCACCGGACAGTTACTCAGACAGCCGAAATACAAAAACAGTGTTGCCTAGTAACCGCTGGGGTGACGTCACTTCCGGTAAATGTGTTCATGGCTAAAAGCGTACGACTGGTCAGGACAGGTTTTGTATCACTACGTGTTTAGCTTAGCTGTACATTTACCTGATAATACTGCTACATAAGTACTTCGCAGGATGGCAAAAGTACTTTTACTTTAGAGGATCTGCAAGCAGCAGAATGTAGAAAACGACAGGAGGCGGTCAGACCGCTGCAGACCATCATCCTGATGAGGCGTCCTCTGAAACACCTGTGCAGATCTCCAGGTATGTTCATCACACGCTCGGCTGAGCTGAACCGGAGCTGAGCCTGAGCTGAGCCTGAGCTGAGCCTGAGCTGAACCGGAGCTGAGCCTGAGCTGAGCCTGAGCTGAGCCGGAGCTGAACCGGAGCTGAACCGGAGCTGAACCAGAACTCGATGTGACAGAACAATCAGGTCCAGTTCCAGCTGGACTCAGCTGCTGGATGCTGAGTGACAGAACAGCTCAGATGAGTTTGAACTGCACCAAACTGCCAAATCCATGTTTCTAAAACTTGAAAATAAACCATCATTTCCTCCATCGTGCTCCTGATGACACGATTCTTTGATTCGGTCTATGAGGACGAGTAATTTCCTGAGACACTAAAACACAGAGGTGAGAAAAAGAAGTCTTTATTGACACAGTGGACAGAAGGTGAGGAGGACGAGGGGCTAAACAGGAACAGACATGAACACCTTCCTCCTTCAACAACAGAAACAACCTCCGTCTCCGCTCCGAGCAGCAGACGAGGAGCTCGAGCTGCTCTCTGCTCACAGAAATGAGATTTAAAGGATCAGGTCTGACTGAATCTGGACGCCTTCGGCTGAACGAGTGTCTGAGGTCACAATGAGAAAAACTCCTCCAAAGAAAAAAGTTCAGGGTTTGATTGTGAGGACGCTCGTCTGAACAATCGATCACAACGACCTCAGGAAATTAATTTAAAAAGACCTTTAAAAAAAAAAAAAAGCAGGTGGTGTCGATGCGTCTACTTCTTCTTCTTCTTGCTCTTCTTTCCTCCCTCTCCCTGCTGAGAGCTCGTCTCTCCTCCTCCACTCTTCTGGGTCCGAGTCTTGAGTTTGGGGATCATCTCTGATACGTAGAACATCACGTCTTTACCTGACGGAGCACAAACATCCATGTCATTTGTCCACATACAGTTTACTGTCCACACCAGGATGACTGTGAACTCACACAGACAGACAGACAGAAAGACAGACAGACGGACAGACGGACAGACACAGGCGTACCACACAGACCTGAGGTCAGTGATCTTAAACAGTTCTGTGATGATCACTGAAACCAAAAACGCGGTCGCTGACTTCAGAGGAACGCCAGCTCCACTTGGTCAGACGTCGTCACAGAAGAGGAAAGTGTTGAAGGTACTTTGATGTTCATTAGAGACGTTCTGAGTCGGATCTATTAAACTGGACAGATGTGGTCAAACAGCGGACTGAGACGCTGGAGGAGACTTACGGGAGGTGAACTTCTCCTGACAGAAGCTGCCGTCCGCCTGCTTCACCTGAACTCTGACGCGTCCTCTGAACTGGACGTCCCTGTTCCACTCTCTGGGGTGCATTTTGTTCTGTAAGACAAACACTCCGTGATGTCACTGTGATGTCACTATGATGTCACTGTGATGTCATTTTAACCACTGATGTGTGTTTTACCTCCACGTAGACGTTGAGGCCAGCAGCCGTCAGGACGTCTCTGATCTCGGCGCAGGACGGATTCTCCACAGCCTGCAGACACACAACATCAGGCCATGAGCTGCTGGCTTCGCCTCTGCTTTGATCGCTACATGATGCAGTTAATTCACACTGCAGCGCTTCATCTTTTGTCCCTGAACGCACCAAATGGTCTCTGCTAACAGCCAGCAGCTTGGAGAAAATCAAGCCCGCTGCTCTGAGCCGTCATGCTAACATGGGAAAGCAGAGCGTCACCTTGTCTGTGGGGATCCTTCGTCCTTCAGCCAGCGTCTTCTTACTGTTGATGTAAACTGGATAGATGCAGATGAACCTGAAACACATCGCAGAGGGACGAGACTCACAAAAACAACCCTGGAACCGAACTGCAGCACATTTAACTGAAGCCATGATTAAAAGTTGAACTGGTGATGCTTCCTGCTAACCTGGCTCTGTGTCTTTTCTGTCACCAGCGTTTCTATTTTATTTTATCATTGATCTTAGCAGGGGGGTCTCTTTGGACCAGCGGCCACACTGACAGACGTTTACAGACAGTCAGTCGCACAACCGCTAGAAAACAGTTTGTTATGGCAATCATGAGACGATGAAGTTGTGATTCAGATAAAAGGCTTAAAGAGTGTTAGAGAGATGAGTCAGTCCACAGAAAACGAAGAGGTAAATATTCTGATCATCAATGAATCATTTAAGTCATTTTGAGGAAAAATTCACAGGTTCCAGCTTCATAAATGCAAATATTTGCTGATTTTTTATTCTTCTGTTTTAATTCACTGAATATTTTGGCCGCTTGGACCGTTTGATGGCTTTAAATTGTGTTTTAGGAAACTGTGAGGGGCTTTTTTCGGCATTTTCTGTCTTTTTAAAGACCAAACGATTAATCAATTAATCTGACAGTTAATCGGGTTATGCAGATTATTCCATGATGAGAATAATCCTAAATAACTTCCATTGATCTTTCATTTTAGCCCCTTCTCTCTACGGGTTCTTAACGGACTGTAGAGCTCGTGGTGACTTCTAAGAAGGATTTTCATTCAGTTTTGTGTGACCGAACAAAAACTGGCCTGAATCACTGACGAGCAAACGGCCGATCCCCAAACTCTTAACCGTGAATATAACCTAACGTACACTTCATCTAATCCCGTCTCTGCCAGTGAAGACGATCATATTTCTGTCCTTCTTCTTCTTCAGCCATACAAAACTATTTATCGTCGGTGGGATCAATATTAATCGGTCAAATATTGCAGTTAAGGACCTTACATACACGTCATGCTAAACGCCTGCTATGCCACTGGGTAGATAGACGGAGACTCCCAACTGAGTTCGCTCACGGACGCGTAGCCCCAGGTGGTTTAGACTTTAGACGATCTATCCCGCCGGATTATATTTCACGTATTATCATATATATACACTGCCCCCTGATTATATTTCACGTATTCGTGTCATTTATAGCATATATTATGTATTGGCACACGTATTATTTCTTAACACCACTCCAGTAAGAATAACACTACTGGATAAAACGACGGCGGAGTATGCCAGTCGAAGCGGCAGTAATGCCAGTAACAGGACGTTCTTGGCCAGTAATAGGACTGGTTTGCTAGTCCGGAGTTGTTGTTCGCTCTTTTCTACACGCATAAATTGTCGGGAGTTATAGAATCTACACGCATAAATGGTCGGGAGTTATAGAATGGTCCGGAGTTTTCGTTAGCTCTGCGGTACAAGTTAGCAATGTTGTTAACGGAAACGGAAAGAGGATTTATCCACCACTTGTTAAAACGTAACGACAAAGTCAATTCATAGGCTAATGGTCATACTGTAGGTGTATTTGAAACAATATGTCACTAATTATATGTCAAATACACTTGTACGTAACAAAAAACTAACATAAAAAAAGATAACTAGCTCCGTTATATGTCGGTGGGCTCGATAGTCTGGCTAGCGGGAGAGTGCCGACCGGGGATAGTCCCGCGTTGGGGTCGACAATCAGGGAATCTGCCACTGTGTCATACAGGCCAGACTTCATGTAAAAACTAAACCATTTTAACATTTGCCACAGTTTCTGCCAAAGACTTCGTAAAACGTGACTTTTACCTAACTTATTAGAAATAGTAATTTTAAGGTGGTATACTGGTAAACAGCATTCATAAAGCTAAAAAATTTTTTTTACTGGATTTAGCTACACAAGTTAGCTACTCCCACAATGCTTCATTCATGAGCTAACTTAACATTAACGTTACACCGTCGAGGGTCGTCGTGAGCTGTGACCACCAAAAAGTCGTTTACTGGTGGATTAACATATATAAACCGGATTTAAATTATGCCGAACTGAAGAGTTGCTATTCAAGATCGACACGTTTGGTACAGCAGCAATTAATAAGATAGTTACATTTATAGATACCCAAGTTGTCCTTAACTTCAGAAATCTTCTATTGGAGTTTTACAATGTGTGAGCGAAGAGCTAATCGGTTAGCTTTAGCTTAGCTGGGCTAACAGGCTAGCTTTTACAACAACTCACCTCTCTTTATCAGCGGGATTTTCAGTTAGATGAGCCATTGTTTGTTAGTTGGGTTGTTCGTGTCACTGCAGACGGTCGAGTCTCGTCTGGATAAAGCGACTAACGACACGGTCTGATTTGTGCCGTAAAACACGCAGCCATACGGCTGCTCCTCATGCACATTGACTGTTGACAACCAGTGGGTGGGCTTGATTCAATGTACCGAGTGCGCCGGTGTTACACGATATTCTGTACACACCGTGACCCAGCGGAGACAGCAGAATGAACGTCGCATTTTGTGACACAAATAATCAGAAAATGTGACCGATTGTACTTGGAGGATAATCATTGGGGTCAGGTTGTCCCTGCTAAACCTTTTAAGGACAAACTGTTCTGAAAGTCCAACAATCCGTATCCATACAGTATTTCTAATGACGAATCCCGTACTGCTAATCTGGGAGGAGTAGTGCTGAGCAGATGGCAATGCATGGAAATTAACCATGTTTTACAGCTGTGGAACTAATGAAGTCATTTATTGTAGTCATGTTAATAAACTTGTTACGAAGAGTCATGGTGCACCAAAGTGATAAAACAATGATGACCCCAAGCAGAACGTCAACGTTCATTAATATTTAAAGTTGTGGGGAAGAGTAACGGATTTTAGCTTTCTAGTTATTTTCTATCTGTCCACGCGGGGACGCTGGTGTGCTGAATCTGTGCGCTGCTGAAATGCCCGGATGTTATTGTAGCTAGCTCTTTTAGCAAATCGGCTAGCCGCTGCGACGCCGCTGCCTTTTGCCGCTACGGTCTGTCGCATCGGGGACATTCGACCCTTTTGACTCCCCCGGCCAATATAAACTGTGTTTTAACTGTGGTAACTTAACATCGGTAATTTATCATGATAGAGGTTGACTGAACGACTCGTTAATTTTAGGTCTTATCGTTGATTTTCCAACCGATTTGGCGGGACTAGATCGGGTTAACAATACGACGAGCTAAAGGCTAAAGCAGCTAGCGTTGAGACACAGGCCAGTTTGTTTTTTCAGGTAGCTAATACTGCTAGCTTAGCAAGCTACCGCGGCTGTCATGGAAGACAAATCTTTTACTAAAGAACTAGACCAATGGATCGAACAGCTAAATGAGTGTAAGCAACTAACGGAAAACCAAGTCAGGACACTCTGCGAGAAGGTAAGTTGATTACAACAGTTGCCGTTTATTCTGACTCAGTCGGCCTCGAGTTCAGTGTGGCCTAGATTTCGATGGTGGCTCGGACTAATTTCTGGAATGAAGTCATGGCAAGGCGGCTATTTTCGCCCCGTTTTCGATCTGTCATCATGAGTTTTCCAGTGTCGGACTGCACTGTACCTGTTAAACAATTTTCAAAACATGATATTGTCTGCAAGTGTTGTGCCCATCCCAGCAAAAGTATGTTAATGTGGACTGCTATGAGCAACCGTCGTCTCAGGTCAGACGGGCCGAAAATCTGCATCTTTTACATCATGACCAGCAAATAGACTGAACCCCATTTTCTGCGAGTTTATTAACGGGGCTTCTTTTTGTGGACGGACTGGGACTTAACGTATGTTTGATTGAGGAGTTTTATGTTTTCGTGTCGAAAGTAACCGCCTGTTAATAAAATGTACGAGCCATGATTTGCACCGCGCCCTGTCTTTATCGATCATCCGTTTTATTGCATAAACCTGTCGAGCCTCTCAGCTTTCAGACGTCACTTCAGGTTTGTTGCACCATAAAAATAACTCGCTTGGTCGCTTTTGTGCCTCATCGACATTTAATGATCTAAACACATTTTATAACAATGGGCTTAAATCAAATCACCGAGAGGCTGCAGGCCTCACTGTGTGCAGGAGTAAAGGTGGTCTTATGTGAGTTGAATGAATGAATGAATTAAGGAAAAGATTCATAACTTTGGTTTGTTCAGTAAAACATCTAAATTATCACCTGATGATTATTTTATTCGTATGTGAACAGTCCGATGTTGGTAAATTGGGAAAAAGTCATTAACTTTAAACATTATGCATTTAGTCATCAACAGAGAAATGAGCAGATCCTCGCTGAAAGTGAAGCTTTCTGTCTTTTCTGTGTTTTCTGTGATTTTGAATTGAATATCTTTTGGGTTTTCGACAGTTGGTTTTACAAGAAAAAGTCGAGTCAATCATGAAGCCCAGAGTTGAATTTCACTTTCTCCATTGAAGTGTTTGTCTTCTAAAAAACAACTTTGAATGAGACCAAAGAAGCAACGAGCTGCAGAGTCCTCCTTCAGTAATGACGAAGAAAACTGAGTTTAAGTGTCTGAGCTCATACATGTAAACTCTTATTTTTTCATACGTGTGTGATCTCCACAACAAGTTCAGACAATAATACGAATTAGAATCAACTGTCGCTCATAGTTGAACATCAGAAATAATTAACCACAGTTTAGTGATTCTTCTCATTTTAATCGATAAATGCTCTGGTTTCTTTTTTTTGTAATCTTTGACTAAATCATTCCAAACACTACGGCGTCCTGTGAGTTCACGCAGCCTTGACACCTCAAAATAACCCATCAGTCTGTCATGAAGGCTAAACATGGATGTTTATGACATGAATTACTGTTTGTGTGTCCGTCTGAAGAGTTTTATTTAACCTTCTGTCTGCTCGTGTGATCACAAAGCACCTGACACGGTGGTTTAAAGAAAATGTCTTAAAAAGGTTGCTAATTAATAATCCGTATGTTTGTGTCTTCTCCAGGCCAAGGAGATCCTGACCAAGGAGTCCAACGTTCAGGAGGTGAGAATAACCAGACCCTGACCTACTGGTTTCCACAACATCGTGGCCATCAGATACTGGCCGATATGCAGATTTCAGGGTGGACAGATGATCAGTATACAGATGGAAGACAAATGTTTTCATCGATCGATAGGTTGATCAGCAGAATATGTGATTAGAAGAAAATGAATGAAAGCTGAGTTTGATAGTCACAAAAAAGGACAGCGGACTGGTGAAATCTTCAGCTGCTGGAAAGTTTCCAAACTGCGTCAGAAAGGGAACCAAAATACAAAGGTTGAAAGCTTTTTGTGCAATAAGTTGCGTTCATGTTTGGTCCAAATGAAAGCACAGAAGTGAAGATGAATTGTTCCTCATCGAGATTTCCACCTTTAGATAAGACGACTGATGCTTCAGCTGAAACCAGGCAGTATTTCTACAGTCCAGCATTGAATAGAAGTTCTCGTTTGACTAAACTTCTTTTGTTTATAACGGATGTCCTTATGATATTTCAAGAGAAGTTCAGATGTTATGTGGAAGCTGATGTTCAGTGTTGTTCCCTCTGGCGTGTTGGGAGCTGAATGTGACGGAGCTGCTGCAGTCGAGAACAGAATCACACCTTGTTTACACCACAAACGGAGTCTCAGCTGAGCTGCGGGCTCTCACACTCTTCCCTTTTTAAATGCCACAGAGTCTTTTTAGAAACAACAGCCTGCCAGCAAACATATAAAGCACCAGTAATGATGTTCTTCAGTAAACATTAAAGAACCAGTGGATGAATTTGAAAGTCAGCCTACAGTGTGCTACACTCCAGGGGGCAGCAGCAGTAAAAAGTCCACTGAAAGTGATGCATTTTCCACATACACCACACAGGCGTTTATGAGCTGAAAGAATGAATGATCTTTATTTACACTGGGCTCTTTACAGCAGAGCCATCTCTAAGAGGCAAACACACAGTAAAACAGGAAGTGTTGTCAAAGTAACAGGCCGACGTCATGTGAGGGATCGTCGGCTGCCTCAGCCTCAAGTAATCTGATAATGTCCTTTAGTGTGTTTTTTTTTTTTTTGTTTTTTTTTAATTTTACCATTCATCAGTTTTGCAAATTAATGTCTGAGGCCCCGAATTGTTAAAAAAAAATATGATGGAGCGTAACTTGTTTAAGTGTAACTGCAGAAATATACACTTTATCCATGGTTGACGTTTTTTGTTATCCTGAGCGTTTCTGTTTGTAGTAAATCAATACATTAAGCATCATTGTGTCGAGATAAACCTCAGTGATGGTATCAATAAATGAACTGTAATAATAAGGTCTTACAGTTCTTAAAACACCCACACATTGGTTCATCCGCACCCAGTTTCATTCCTACTGATGTCCATCTGAACAGAGATACTGTTGTCCTGCCGCTCAGCTTTAGTCAGAAGATGTTCAACATTGAAAACTGAAGAACTTTCCGGTTCCAGCTTCTCGTCAAAAGGAAATCTGTCATTTGATCAAAGTATTTGCACTGAGAAATCAAAGAAACAAAGAAACCGCTGTGTCAGCGTTACTGTTGGACTGCCGCTCATGTCGGTTTGGCTGAGGCGATCCAGTGACGTTGTTACCTGCGTCCTCAGGTGCGATGCCCGGTGACGGTGTGCGGCGATGTCCACGGTCAGTTCCACGACCTGATGGAGCTGTTTAAGATCGGAGGCAAGTCTCCCGACACCAACTACCTGTTCATGGGAGACTACGTCGACAGAGGCTACTACTCTGTGGAGACGGTCACGCTGCTCGTCACGTTAAAGGTAAACATGGTCACGCATGCTAACGCTCAGCTAGCAGACAGTAGTGCCAAATGAGATCAGCAAAAGAGAGAAACTTGTATTAAACTGTAGAACAGGTGCAATAATTTTTGCCGTCTTGACATTTTGTGAATTGACTTTGTTTATTAGGCGAATACACGTAGTGAACGTGACTTCTCCCTGCTGAAAATACAAGCTGCAACGATTAATCAATTGCTTTTATCGACTATTCAATGGATCGCCAACTGTTCGACTTGTTTAAAGAAGCTTCTTATTGTCTCATTCTTTACTCCTCTGTGATGGTAAAACTGAAAAGAAGACGTTTGAGGGTGACATCTTGGGCTCCGATCGACATTTTTCACCTTTTTTCTGACATTTTGTTCAACAAATAAGTAATTAATCAATTAAAAAATAATTGGCACGTTAATCAGCAATGAAAATTATTAGTAGTTGCAGCCAAAATCAAGGTTAGAAAACTGTAAACTTCAGTTACATCAATGAATAAGCCATCCGACCAAAGGTAGCTCATTAGGTTGATAAAATGATATTAAATACCAGTGATGATGATCAGAGTGTTCCGGCTGCAGAGTGTGAGTGTGCTCCAAACCAAGACCCGGCTCAGTGCTGGTTGAAGCCGGTCTGATGTGGTTTCCGCTCTGTTTCAGTGAGGCGTGCATGAAGCGCCGGCTCTGTCCAGCAAATAAACGAAACGCCACAAACAGCAACAGCACTTTCAGCGCTTCACACGGATACACTCACTGAACTGTGTCTCTGCCAACATCACAACAGCTGTGAAAACATCACTTTAAATTTCCCTCTGTATCACCTGCTGCTGTTTGGTCATCAGCTGATAACCATGCTGCCCCGCCCTCAGTACTGTGGAACATGACGACAGCTGAAAGGAGCTCAGCCGATGACCACCCGAAACAAAATCTAATTAATGTCACTTCATGTTTCCCTCATGAGTTACCTGATCTCCTCAATCTCCTGTTAAACATCTGACAGGTCGGTAATGAACTGTCAGATATCGTCTACAGGGGCTGTGTAGTGAATGCGTCATGATAGCTGCCCTCATGCACCGACGCAGAGAAAGATGGCACAGAAACTGACCTAAAAACACTGATCTGACTCCCTTTAAAATCCGATTTGAGCCACAGTTACTTTAACGTAGCATCAACTGTTAGACAGCCTTAAAATAAACTCTTATCTGCTCTGTCAGACACGTGAGACTGATGGAAACGTGGCTGAAGGGTCTCCTGAATGCACCGGCTGTGTTCTCCACAACAAGGCAGAAACACATTGAATAAAGAACAAGATAAAAAGGTGAAAACACCTGCAGGCAGTTTGAGGCGCTCGGTCAGTTTATGTGGACACAGTGCAGTCTGTGGCTGCCTTGGCTCTGCGAGGCCACAGCGCTGCTGACATTTTACTGTTATCATGACAAATCTGATAAGCAGGACACTGAACCTGTTGATCTGGCCTCCTCAGTGCACCTAAAAATAACCTCCAGTTACTCTCAACTTGATTTGCTCAAACAAAAGTGAACAAACATAAACGTCTCATCAGCTTCAGAGTTGGTTCCTCTGAGCAGAGACTGAGTCCACGTCAGCACGTTCAGTGTGTGTGTGGTGACAGCTCACTGTGGAGTTTCACTGTATCATGAACACGTGTGTCACAACATGACTTAGTGATGAGCAGACAGCGACTGAAGGAGCAGACGTTTGGTGTCGACGTCCATACTTTACAGTTTTTGATGGTACAGACGCACATTTGATGAATCATTAGTGTAAATATTTGTTGGTTGCAGACCTAATTATGAACTGATTAGATGCCGAGTTGAGACTTTTTCTGACTCTGGAAAAGGTCAGTGTACAGATTATCATCATCTCTGAGGATGTTTGTGCCATTTCACAACAATATCGGTAGAATTTCAGATGTTCTAAAAATGGCGGTGATGGCAGTATTCTGACCCGTTGGCGTAATGACATCATACGTTCATGCACAGCAACATTAAGTGTGGCTGAGAGTCTGCTACCAGCTCCACGGTGAAGGAGTTCGTACCAACAAGAGAAACGACTGAAGTCGTGTCGAAGTGTTTTGGTCCAAAAGATCAGATTTCCAACAAACCACAGGAACATGTTTGAAATGTAAGACAGACTTTCACAGCAAAAACAAGAAACACAACAGCTTTCTTTCATCACACCGCGGTGAGTGTGAGGTCAGCCAAAAAACGCTGATCTGTTAATCATCAGGAGAAGAATCAGATGAGTGGATGATGACGCCAGACCAGCAGCATCAGGTCCTCTGCAGACTATTCTGTCAATTGAGTCAATAAACATGTTGGACAGCGATTAGAAATGTCCAGCAGACTTTCCTTAAGCCAAGGTCAAGCCTCCAGATGTCCAAAACGTCAATCACATGAGACAAAGCGACAAACCTTCACATATGAGACGCTGATTTTTTGAGTCATTTCTAATTTTTGGACGGTCGGTGAGTCTTTCGATCCGTCCGCTCTGAGTGAGGTCGTTGATCGCAGCTCTTTCATTGTTTCTGTTGTTCTGTCGCTCAGGTTCGTTTCCAGGAGCGAATCACCATCCTGCGAGGGAACCACGAGTCGCGGCAGATCACGCAGGTCTACGGCTTCTACGACGAGTGCCTGAGGAAGTACGGCAACGCCAACGTCTGGAAGTACTTCACAGACCTGTTCGACTACCTGCCTCTCACCGCGCTGGTTGACGGACAGGTAGGACGGTTGGCCGGGGAGGCCGAGTCCACCAGCGCTGAAACGATTTTCACGTAGCGGTGAACCGTTACCGTCTTTGTGCTGTGATGTCCTTCCTGCCTGGATGCTGACTTTTATTTATTTCTGTCTTTTGCTGGTCGTGTTAAAATCTTTTTCCTTTTAGATCTTCTGTCTCCACGGAGGTTTGTCTCCCTCCATAGACACTCTGGATCACATACGAGCTCTGGACCGCCTGCAAGAAGTCCCACATGAGGTGTGTGCGCGCACACACACACGCACACACACACACACACACACACACACACACACACGCACACACACCTGAACGCTGAGACACAGGATGTCCATTCAAAGTTCTGATTTCTACAGTCTGAGGCAGCTCAAAGCCCATTGGTTCCTACAGAAGACGTTTTAAAACAATTCAAAAATATATAGTTTGATTTTTTTATTTATTTATTTTTACCCCCCCCCACCCCCCCCAGGGCCCGATGTGTGACCTGCTGTGGTCGGACCCTGATGATCGTGGTGGGTGGGGAATCTCCCCCCGAGGTGCCGGCTACACCTTTGGACAGGACATCTCTGAAACCTTCAACCACGCCAACGGCCTCACCCTGGTGTCCCGTGCCCATCAGCTGGTCATGGAGGTAACACACACACACACACACACACACACACAGACAAACCACCAACGTTACACAGGAGGAGTTAAACTTTAATCTTTCTGTCTTGTTTTTGTCACGTTGGCACTCGTCTTCACTCTCAGTGGACTGAAGGGTCCTAAAAATCCTCCTGTGTCTATGGCAACATAATATGATGAAGTCATCCGGGTGCAGCGCTGCTCCGTCCTCTTCACTCCCACAGAGTCTCTCCACCTGACACACTCTCACACTTTGTGTTCAAATGAGATTCAGTCAGCAGCTGCAGCTGAGATTTGAAACACGTTGGGGATTTCTGGAGTTAAACTGTGGTTGGACGAGCCTTCGAGAGTCGTTTTATACCCAGGTGTCAGTCGACGAGTTGCCCTTCAGTGGCTTTGACTCGTTGATGGGATGTTTCCAGCGTTGGTGTCCCTCTGCAGATGAAGGTCATTGAAATTCTTTGAAACATTCACCGCTCTAACCACATGTATGTTATTGTACCTTCAGGGCTACAACTGGGGCCATGATAAGAATGTGGTGACTATCTTTAGTGCTCCAAACTACTGCTACCGCTGTGGAAACCAGGCAGCCATCATGGAACTGGACGACACTCTGAAATACTCTTTGTAAGTATGAAGACATTAAAGAAGTGAGATGTGCAGAGTGTATGAAATGTCTCTATCAGCTGTGACCTCGTGCACCACAAACTAGTTCCCAAACTTAAGATAGATTTTGTTAGTCGGCTGTTCTGCCTCAGCCTGGCGTGAGGCGCTCAGCACCTGAGGCGCATCTGCACTGAACCTTGACCGATACTGTCATCTGTGTTATCTTAATCTGATATAATCCACACTCGAAACTGTATGAATACAGCTGACAACACAGGAGGAGGATTGAAAGTTCAGATTCATTTACTTCATTACTGTAGTTTGTTGTGTCGTGGAAGCTTCGAATGATGACCAAGGCGCGTCTTCATCAAGCAGAACATTTTACTGTCCACATGCTGCAGTTTAGGAGAAGGTTGAAGAAAGTCCAAACAAAACAGGCCGTTACAGCTGGCGACCCGCGTTCATAACATCATTATGCTAGCGTCAAACATTCACCAGGTTACTTCCTGTATTTCAAAATAAAGCATCTTCTGTTGGCTATGCTCAAATTACTATCAATAAGTCACAGATCTACATGCATTTGCCCTAAATAATGTAAAAAGTGTATAATACTTCTTTTAACTGCTTTTAACCTAAACAACATAAATCATGTAATTTAATTATCGTGAACTTCAATTCAAATAAACAATGATAATTCACATAGTCACAGTGACTTCCTCTTACACCAGGCATCTCCAAACTATTCCACAAAGGGCCGAGTGGCTGAAGGTTTTCTTTCCAACCAAGCAGCAGCACACCAGACTTGACTCATTTCATCAGCTGATCTCAGTCTTCAGAGAGCTGGTTGGTCAGACTTCATGCTCTTGATTGGTTGGAGAAAAACCTGCAGCCACACGGCCCTTTGTGGAATAGTTTGGAGATGCCTGTCTTACACGGTCATCTGTTAACGTTTGTGATGGTCGTTACGAGTCTACGTTTAAAAGGCGACGCCGTCCTGCTCCGAACACTCTACACATCAATGTTTGATTTTTTTCTGAAGTCCGTGTCAAAGTGATGTCATCGATAACGAACCCTTTGTGCTTCCTCAGCCTTCAGTTTGACCCCGCCCCCCGCCGCGGCGAGCCCCATGTGACCAGACGCACTCCTGACTACTTCCTGTGAATGTCCAAAGCATCCCTGTCAATCATCCACAAAGCTCCACCCCCCCCCCGCCCCACCCCCTCATTTTGGATGGAAGTATCTTAATGATGATAATACTGTACCACGGAGAATAGAAACAAACGATTGGCTGACCAACCGAGATTTTAACAAAGAGGAGCTTAAAGAGCGGCCCCCCCTCTACAGTCTTGTTTTCAATATGCTGTCATTAATGCTGTGCTTCTGGGAAAAACAACACGTACAAATATGATCTGTTTTCTTATTTTTTTTGTTTATTACATGTTTGAAAACGAGATAATAAAACTACCAACGTGGACCAAATGTGCCATATTCTGATCCTTTTACAACATGTACAACGCGCAGTCTTTCTTTCTTTTTTTCTTTCTTTCTTTCCTTCTTTCTTTTGTTTTCCTGTTTCTTTTTGTTTTTTAGACCAGCACTATAACCCTACCTACCTGACGTCACCGCCACACCACACATCTCATGGCATATGTGCTTTTTTCTGTTGCAAGATAATTTTGAAAAAGAAGAAAAAAAAAAGAAAAAGTTTGCTTCAAGTAGTACAGCTGTCAGTTTTAGCTGTCCAGGCTGCAGCCGGTGGTCATCTCAGCAAGTATATTACTGTAATTTGAATAAAGACAACAGACGTATGAAATAAAAATGTCCTATTGACAAACTAGTGGGCGGCGTCAGTGTCATTTCTTTAGCTGGAGTTACACTTGGCTCAGCCATTGTGGTGAAGAAACTTTATCCCTGCACCTTTTTAAAGAGCAGCTGAACATGGTTTGACTTGAAGAAGTTAGGATTTAACTTTGAAACTGAATCTTCTCAAAGCGACTTCACACTTTTCCCCGTAAACGTTCTCTTCAGCAGCAGGTTATATTTGGGTCCACAGGTTAGTTGTGAGGTTTTTGTATGTCTCTTTTGTAATTTGAAAACATGCATTCTATAAGAATTTAAACTAAAATGATAAGTGAACTATGGATGGGAGAAATAAGTCAAATACTGTCATATAATCCAGTTATGTGTAAAGGAAGTATTCCCAAGAGACAAGTCCAACGCGATGGAATGATAATGTTGTCTAAACTGTTGTCACACTGGACACTGGAGACAACCTACCAGGG
Organism: Chaetodon auriga; assembly: GCF_051107435.1. NCBI lineage: Eukaryota > Metazoa > Chordata > Actinopteri > Chaetodontiformes > Chaetodontidae > Chaetodon > Chaetodon auriga. The sequence continues at coordinate 28,773,228 of NC_135078.1, read as the reverse complement.
AGTAAATGATTATGATTAAAATAAAAGTGCAAACACGTAACGTTTTAAATACGTCTTTAATCATTTAACCTCTTCGGGTAATTTTATAGTGAACAAACCGGCTAAACGTGACGTTCTATCAGTTATCGCGAGAGTTTCCGGGAAGCGCACAATAAACTCCATGTTAGTTTGCCAGTTGCCGTTTGTATTAACTCCTTGGTGGCAGATTTCACAGAGGACTACAAGCCGCGGACATAAAGGTTGGTATTGTATGTACTATTATGGGCTGTACATGTTGTATTAACTGCCTGCTGGACCTTTCTGCACACCCAGCGTCTCCTCGGCTTTTCCAACTAGCTTGTGTTTAGCTGACGACAGCTAGCCGGTAGCATAACAAGCTAAAAACATTAGCTACCGGTGAGGGGATTTTAGAAAGCGGGGGTCCCGAAAGTGTTCGGTTTGAAAAACAGATTCAGCGTTTTATATCTAAATTTAACGCTACGTTTGACCTGATTGTCTTGCAGTTATTGGAACGGGTTTCTGTTTTGTCTCGTATTCTCAGCTCTTTGATTCGACGCTAGCTGAGTTTGCTAATTGTTTATATTGATGCTGCATTCACGGGACTTTAGACTCAGACTGAGTGTCTGTGTATTTGCGGTAAATCTGCTCACAAACTAAACTAAAAACTCAATCAAGTCTTCAGGAAATGATTCTTTCAAAACTCACTGTTACGGCTTTGGCTCAAGGTGGCAGCATTTAATTTAATTTTTTGATCCTGTACGTTTTGGATTTTTGTGTGTCCTCGTTACAACCTCCGTTTGTTCAGTTTAGATTGGAAACCTAAACCCTAAAACTTAAACTATTTATCATTGCCCTCAAATCACAAGGCCCAGAATCAGTTTTTCCTGAAAGGTAAATCCCTAAAAACCTGAAATTCTGATCATAAAACATTTTCAAGGATTGTTCTGAACATCCGGACGCTTCATAATTAACAATCAGTTAGTTAAAGTTATCACTGCTACTGGTTGTCACTGTTTTAAAGTGGATCCCATTTTGATCAGATGTGATGACCGTAATCTGTGTCACCTCTTACATTCACACATTAGGAAGATAGTTTTGTCAGTTGGACCAGTTGGTCCGGTCAGCTGCACAACAGTTTTTACTGTGGGTAAGAAGTAGTTTGTGTGGTGCAACCTGTTTTAATATAATGAAGGGCGAATCTCTTCTTATTAAACACTTTGAAACGTTAAAATGAGGCCAAGTTTGAGAGCAGCTGGTGAAACTGGCTCTAGAGGCTCAGATATGTCACTCAAATGTAATGAGAGTGGTACAAACTGGGGCAAGACATTATTAATATCACTCTCAGATCCAGTTCAGTTCAGGATCCCTTCAGTCCGTCGTATCAGGTGTGTCTTTGCCATCATGTGATATGGCCACGACTTGATATTTTGACATGTTCAGGAGTTTCTTCCCCTCAGTTAAGTCATGTTGCAGGATGTGTGTATTGGACTCATATGTTCAGACTGCAGTCTTAAGAGTGATCTGGTCAGAACAGATGTGTTGTCACTGCTGTAAATGTGAGCTGTGGACTTAAGCTAATGTGCTGTAACTGTAAACATAATCAGTGTTCTACTTGAATTTCCACAGGCCTCCCTGGACTGAACTGTGTTGCTTCCTCCTGTTTTCCCATCATCCCTTGCATTGTCTGGCAGAGATGACATCATCATGAAGAGGAGGCGGGCGGTGCAGTCAGTCCTGTGATCTCTGTCTGTCTGTATGGAGGATGTGGTTCTGCACTATCGGCCTGGATCAGCCGCTGGGCTCAGCTGTCTGTTAGAGAGGACGGAGAAGCTTCTGGAGTCTTTCCCCTGTCAGACTCCTCCGGTCTTCAGCCCCTGGTTCCCCACTGCCACTGACTGCCACCTGCCCATCAGACCAGCCAAAGCAGCTCCAGTCATCACCTGCACGAGTTTACTCCTCTCTGAGAGCCGGCAGCACACCAACACAGCTCAGAACAAACTACAAAAAGCTGAAGTTGACGGTGTTGTTGCTGAAAGACCTCGTGAATCTCCACATGCACAGGCGACCGGACAGAAACCCACAGACGATGTCTGTGTCTCAGAAACCCCAAACCGTCTCTTCCCAACCTTATTCTTTAACAAAACGGAGATGGAGGTCATTAGACCGTCTCCTGAAAAACACAAAGACAAAGACGACTTCCCTGTCACAGACTCACCGGTCACACGGTCTTGGAGTGTCTTTACACGGACAAGAGGTCTCCTGCAGAGCTCCCAGTCACTGTCCAGACACTTCCATCACATGGTGTCTGTCCACAGGCTCCACCTCCGCCAGAGGGTCAAATGGGTGATCAGTCAACACAACTGTGGGACGTCCAGGGACATCGAACAGGTCGGTAGATTATTCATGGAACAGGACTGAGAGTCTACAGCCAAGCTAGCTGCTCTGTGAAGCTGTACTTGAGCTAAATGCTAACATGCTGTTATTACTCACATTCCTTTTTTCTTTTTGTCTTTTTTGGGAGTGTTTTGCCTTTATTTAACAGCCAATAGAAAGAGACGGCAAACATGGGGACAGAGAAGGTTATGACACGCAACAAGGTCCCATTTCCCGTAATCTGATGATAATGTGGGATATTCACTTAAACCGCTAGGCTACAGTCAGCATGCTAACATGCTGATGTAATGTTTAACATGTTCACCAGTAAGGTTTAGGATGTTAGCATGCTAACATTTACCAATTATTAGCAAACACAAAGTACAAGTGATGCTGGCACTTGATGAAAAGTTAGAGGATCACCAGTTATTCTAGTTCAGCCTAAGGGCAACGTGAATGTGAACCAAATTTCATTACAATCCATCCAACAGTTGAGGATTCGTCCTCTGAAGACCATGAATATCTCCAGAAAGAGATTCAGTCGGAAGTGCTGGACCGACAGACAGACGATACTGACCAGAAATCTGTCGATGCATCCATAATAAAAGTGTGGGAGTGCTGCCGTCGTGTATCGACCTGCACATTTACAGGTTTCTTGCTAAACGTCTTCAGCTCGTAGATCGTAAACTGTCCATGTGTGACGTGAATATCTGCTGGGTCCTGGAAGGACCTGGGCAGAGCCGATGGACACTCGGTGTTCACTCAGGTCAGAGGTCAGTTGGTGGGAAAGCTGCACTGCTGACACCACAGTCTGTGGTTTGTGTTCATGGTTTGATGTGGTGTGACTGCAGATCTTTATCTGTATCTTCATCCTTCACTTTGTTTTTCCGCTGCGTTCAGTATCTCAACACGGTGCGTCGACAGATTCGGGCTGAGCTCAGGTTAAGATCCATCCCAGTGTCGAGTTACAGGATGTTTTAGATGAGGTTCTGGAGCTGCAGCGATTAGCCAACTGACAGAAGATTAACCTGCATCTTAATGGTTTTAGTCACTTTTCAAGTAAACATGTCAAAAACTTCTCTGTTCAAGTGGAACAATGACAGTTAACTGAACATTTGTGGCTTTTGGACTCGTGGTTGACTAAAACAAGCAGCTTGAATAAATCGTGTTGAACTGTTTTTCACTGTTTCCTCACATTTGTACACGTCGATGCTACAAGACATAAAAAATATCAGTCTGCTTTATTTTAATTCATTTCATGAGTCATATTTTGTGTTGTTGGTGTCGTCCAACTTTTTTAAAACAAAATAATGAGAAAATATGTTTTTTATGCATAAATTACACATCTCGCAGTCTAATTTTCTGTCCTTCATCTTTAATGTCTGTTCATTCTCTTCCTCACCTCACCCCACCTGCTGGTTCTCCTCCTGCAGGTGTGGCAGGCCGTGAGCCGCTCCGTCAGGAGGTCCAGGTTGCCGACCTGTAACGCCAACATCCAGAGGGAGCGTGCGGAGATCTGGGTGTTCTGTGACGTTCTGTACTCTGAGCAGGTGGGACGTTCTCTGAAGGACGAGCTGCAGCTGTCGGGGAGGATCTGCCTGTCCGTCCACAGACTGGGAGACATCTTCAGCATGTAGAGGACCTGCAGAAGGACGAACTCAGGACGATCAGTCCAGAGGCACACACTCAGGTTTTTACACACATTTACAGGCACAGATGTTATGATCACACTGAGAAGACGCTGAATAAGCATATTTACACGTCTGGATCAAACTGTGGCTCGTCACAGCTGCAGTCTTAATTGTTGACTTATTTACTCGATATTTTAGTCTAATTTCCCATAAATTGATGTTTATATTTTTGCTCTGTAGAGGAAGAACCCTGATCCTACTTTTACTGGTACCTGATCATGATGAATATTCAGTTCAACGCTGGCTTCTGAAACCAGGATGTGGTGTTTACATGTGGACACATAACCAGGATTCTAGTGTGCAAGTGAGCACGCTCAGTGTGGAGACGCATCCATGTGTTTTTCACATGATCGAACATTTTAACTTCATCAGCAGCAGCTGAGCACATTCAGTATTTATTGGATCAAAGCTGGTAAAATCAGAGCGTACGTCTTCGGAATAACCGCAGTACTTTTTGTGGTTAACGTCATTTTTCTCACAACAATCCTCAAGTGCAGAACTCCATTGATATTTTATAAAAATCTACGTCATCGATGAACTGAACCCGGTGGGGTGGGGGTGGGGGTGGGGGGTAACAATTTGTATTTTTGTGCCAAATTCTAGTCGATTGTATATTTATGAATTTACGATTGTATTTTCCATATCACGTCAGTCAGCATGTGCTGTGAATAAAGCTTTCATATATTGTACATTAGCTCAGTGTCTGTAGTCCTTTGACGTCTGGATGGACCAACAGCCTGCACGTGATGTGCAGCTCGTTCTGGAAAAGCTGCAGCAGCAGTCACATGATGTCGGACTCACCCTGCTTTTTACTGACAGGAAGAAAAAACTGGCCCTCCATCTCACACACACACACACACACACACACACACACACACACACAGAGTCAAAGACTGTGCTGCCTGAATAAGACCTGAATAAATGAGGACAGCCTGAATACAGTACACCCCCCATCTCACACACACATACACATTCTTTTGTTGCCATGGTCCCCTGACTTGACAGTGCTGCATTGAAATCTAGGTTACCGGATATGACGTCGGAGCCCTGCCTCCCGGCCCCTCTAATCGGTTGTAATCTCTTAAATCCATGGTTATGTCCTCGTAACACTACCAGTATGCGATGAAATGTAAGAAAAAGCCAAAATTGGCTCAGATTTTTGAACATTTCTCCTTAAAACGTAAAATTGTCGTGTCGCTGGTGCGCGTATTAATTTTACATGTTCGCCAGAAGTATTTTATTTTGAAAGCTATCCGGAACTGGTCCGGTCAATTCCACTCGCTTTATGTGTTACACGGCGCATTTTAGCTAGTAAAATGATTATCAAAGTGGGCTTAAGAAGACACACATATTATAAATTGCAAATTGCATTTAAATCAACTGCTCAACGACTTACCATAAAAGTGACCTTTTATTTTAGTGTTTGGTATTACAATACTATAAAATCTGCTTTACTTTGACGGTCCGCGCCGGAAATGCTTTTATTTCTTGTGAATTTGACGGCAGAATAGCTGTTAAAATTCAGACGGCTGAACCACGAGTGTCTCCATCTTGAAAAATTTGGTCAAAAAGCGGAGTATTTCACTTCGGAGAGCACCTGGACGTCGTGTCTGCTCGCTGCTCCACAAAGATGTCCGCTGTTCGCCCCGCGGGAGGATTTAATCGGTGAAAAATCTAAAGGTGAGGCGTTGAAGCGACTGACACAAGCTAGCAGGCTAAGCTAGCGCTGGCATGCATTGTCGTTTCCCGTTTCCTGGAGGGATTCAGTGTCTGAGTTTCATGTCTGAGCCCCAAAGAGACTTTTACAACATTTTGGTTGTTTTGTTCATCGGGACAGTAAACTGAGGGAGAGCAGATTAGAGAGAAATGTGAACTCTGTTTAACGCCGCACGTCGGAAAGTACCTGAATTTCAGTCTGATCCGTTTTCCTTCTTCTGTCCGTTGACTGAACGTAAACCTTTAAAACTCCATGTGAGCTTTTAACGTGTGTAAAATATAGAAAAAATAAAATAATGCGGCATGATGTGTACTTTTCTGTTGGTTTTCTCTTTAATTCATCTGAAATTCAGTCAGTGAACTAACAGGAACTGATGGTTAAAAACCAGTTTGCTGCGAAAAAATGACTCTTTATTTATTTATTTATCCTCTGAATGCTTGTTAATGTGCACGTTAGCCCTAAAACGACTAAACGTTCAGAATTTTTAGGTTAGAAAAGGGATTTTTTAGTTCAATATTAATTTGATAGGGATAATTAGGGCACACACAGATTAACAGTATTAACTAATTCAGTGTATTTTTATCTCCTGATGTCAGATCTTCGTTTTTAGTGTTTTATAAAATATCAGGAACGTTTAAAAATTGTCCGTCACACTTTTCTAAAGCTCACAAACGACCATGAAAAGTGAGAAATCCTCCAAACAGAGGAGCCGAAACACATTGATAATGTTTAAATGATGAACTTCCTGTTGATCGATCGACAGATTCATGCTGCCATTCAGCTTTAGTTTAGTTTAGTTTAGTTTATTTTATTAACATTTTTATCCCGTTAAAGCGTCAGTTATTAGTTTTTATGTTTTAATGGAACCACTGAAATGACCAACAACAAAAACAAACAAACAAACAAACAAACAAAAACCTAAGAAAGGAAAAGAAAAGGCAAAAAAAAAATCTCCTCTGATTATTTTGACAGATTCTGATTGAGTCTTGATTTTAGTGGAATTTTTAATCTTTAATTTCACTGAAAAACTCTGAAACTGCTGCTGCTGGTGGATTTTGGCTGAGCATCTCTGAAGCGCCGCGGCTTCCTGTGGACGCAGGTTTTCCAAACAAACGTCATCCTGTGATTTGGATTTTGTTCTCGCTCATGTTGTGATTTCGATAATATTTCGATTCATTTTTCATCCCTGAAATCAAATGTGAAATTATAAAAAAAGGCAGAAGTGCTGTTTTGCAGCACGGATGCTGAACATCCTGATTATATCCAGCTTTCATATTTCTGAACGTGAGGAGCGGATGGATCAGGATCAGCTGGTTTCCCTCCGCAGCTCAGCAGCTTCTGAGCACAAACCCTGAGAGAAAAGGAGATTTTACGTGAATCTCAGATGGAGCGTCAGATCTCTGCCTCCATGCTTTGAATGTTAGATGTTGGATATGAAAATAGAAAACGTCTTCGTGGATTAATAAATCTGTGTTGAGCTGAAGTTGATAACCTGTAGTTTTTGCTCACCTGAGGATCAGAAGGGTGGACGACCAGCGTGTGAGATCTGCTGTGTCAGAACTCGCAGACCTTGTCCCTCGTCTCGTGTTGACATGTTGTCGTCCTCTGAAACTGTAAAAAACGTCCACGCCGGCGTCGGCGTCTCCATCGCTTGGCTCTTCAAACGTGTTGTCCGTCCTAAAGAGCAGAAAATCAGGACCGGAGACGCCGGAGTCAGAGAAGACTTCAGCGATCCGTGAGAGGAGTTCCTAATGCGCAGCTCGATTAGCTGATCGATTAGCCGATCGATTAGCCGATCGATTAGCTGATCGCTTCAGGCCTTCGTGTGTTCGTCGCTGGCTGCTGTTTCCTCGCGCTCTTCGCTAAACTTTTCCCTCCTCTCGCCTCGCAGGTCGTCACCTCCCCAGATGTGGCCGCTAACTCCGCTGAGACTCCTGTTCATGAACGGCGAGGACGCTTTGATCGAGCGGCTGCGGCTCGGGCTGGAGGGATGACAGGACGTTAGCAGACATGGAGACGGGGGAGACGCACAGACAGCCGGAAACGCCATATTTACTCAGTCTGCATTCTCCACCTTTCATCCACTCAGGATAAGAGAAAACCCTATTTTTCTACTCTTCTCTCAGAGCTGTTTGTTAGTTATTGTGAAGCCATAATCAGCGTCAGAATGAGCTCGGAGGGCTTTCAGTACCGAGCGCTGTATGACTACAAGAAGGAGCGGGACGAGGACATCGACCTGCACGTGGGAGACATGCTGCTGGTCAGCAAGGGGGCGCTGCTGGCGCTCGGCTGCGGCAGCGGAGCCGAAGAACGGCCGTCAGACATCGGCTGGCTGCCCGGCTTCAACGAGACCACGCAGGTACCACGCCACACGCGCCGCCCACGCCTGCTCGGGTCGGGTTGGGTCGGGTCGGGTCGGGTTGGTCCCCGTCAAGCTGAGCAGACGCGTGTGTTGTTTTCACTCAGGTTCCATGTTTTAATCTGCAGAAGCTGCAAATGTTGAGCTCACGCTGAACGATGAACTAAGCGACCCGGACGAGGAGCTCAGGAGGAGCAGACACACGGAGCCTCTTCCTGTCCAGTCAAATTCCAGTAAAGTCTGTTCAGAAACGAGGACAGCTTCGTCCTCAGTGTTGACTAAATGGAGACAAAGGAGCGTTACTTTGAGCAGTACAGGTGAACAGGAAGTGGAGCTGCAGGTGGCTGGAAGATGACACGTTTGTCTTGTGGTTTTTGTACAGTTTATCACATAAACACATAAAATCCTCCTCCAGTAATCCTCAAACCAGCTGACTGCAGTCTGACCAGTCTGTCACATGACCAGCTGGACTGATCATGTGACAGACTGGTCAGACTGCGTTTCGGTCCACAGAGACCAGTTCAACGTCCAGCTCCATGTGGGCGTGGTCACACCTGTGTGTGCTGAAGCCTCATTGGTCCTGCTTTACGTCCTCACCTGCACAGGTTTACGGTCACTACCCACAATGCAGATAGAAAATCAGCGCGCTCACCTTTAATTGTCTCTGGGTGGTTTATTGTGTGTGAAATGAATCAATGATTCGTCTTTTCATGGTATAAACTGTGAGCGTGTGATGTCATTTTCATCTTCACATCCTTGTTTTGGCTTCAGGAGCCTGAACGATGAACTCTGGAGGTCACGCACGCCGTTCACGGTGACGTGTTGTCGAGCGAAGCTGCAGCTCATCTTTCTCTAAAACAAACTGTTTCGCCCACGAACAGGTTCAAGTTTCCATCTCAGCTGTTCGGAGAGGAAACGGCGTCACTGATGAAAACACAGCGCTCTCTGCCGCCGTTTCCTCAGAACAGCGTCTGAGCCGCCGAGGAAACGGCGAGTGTTTGGGTGAAATCGAGTCTAAACGAGTCTTAAACGTGTCCTGACAGCTGATGGACTCGCTCTCTTGTTTAAAGCTGCAGCATCAGAGGAGTCGCTTCACCTCCTCCTCATCCTCCTCACTCACTGTGTGTTCACTCTGATGCTCCTCAGGTGGCACATTTTCCGCAAATAACAGCTCCTCCTCGACTCCTCCTCGACTCCTCCATGTAAGCGTGTTGATCCGGCGATGCAGCAGGTTTTTGTCATTGTTAGGAATCCCTGAACTCTTCAGGTCCTGAGAGCGTCAGACAGATCCAGTGCTGACTGCGTCTGTTTTTCACTTAAAGCTGCTGTTTAAATGCTAGGCTAGCGCTGTTAGCATGGTGGGACACAGCTTCCAATACTCAGAGACAGAGAATCATGCTGATGTTTAACCTTTAAAAGACGTTCGCTCTCAAAAGGAGGCGGCTGCAGTTTAACAGAGCCGTGAATTAATAAAACCAGCAGAGCAGAAAGTCTGTTTTGGTGCAGACGTGGAAGTTCGGAAGCGTTTTCTTTTATTTTCTAATCCGATGAGTCACTTTATCAAACATCTCTTCACCTCTCGCTCGTCTCTGGCCGACAGGAAAAGGGCGACTTCCCGGGGACGTACGTGGAGTTCATTGGCAGAAAGAGGATGTCCCCGCCCACGCCGAAGCCCCGCCCACACAGACCGCCCTCTGCAGCGTCGGCGAGGACGGACTCCGAGTCAGAGGGTGAGTACGAGCGGACCGACGAACCTGACTTCAGCCTCCTCAGACAGCAGACACCTTAACGTTACCTGTCCACTCCGAGGCCTCTCCCCCAGTGTGAGGTCATCAGTTCATTTACAGCCTCGTTTTCATCCTGGAGAACCCCACGGCTCCGTTTCAGGTCCAGTTTGGTAGTTTACACGTTTCCAGTCAGGTCAACATACCTGATCAACAATGACACACGCACACCTGTGGATGCCCTTAAAAACCAGGTGAGCCTGGCTAACAGGCTAACAGGCTAACAGGCTAACAGGCTAACACGGCCGTGCTCAGAGGAAACCTCGTGTGAGCTCATCACACTGTGGCAGCACCTCCACCTGTTACCTGTTACCTGTCTGACCACCACATGGGATTTCTCCACATTCTCTCTTATGACCTGTTCAGCCTCTCTGAGTGTTTTTGTTTTTGTTGTTGTTATTGTTATTTTTATTATTATTACGACAGTTTAGTGTTTTTATCATAAATCTCGTCGATGTGTGAAAGTCTCATTTTACTCTGAAACTGTTCACGACTCAGACTGGAGTTTCCTTCAGCTGCTTCCTCACAAGCTGCTTTATGGACAGGAACACGCGCACACACACACACACACACACACACACACACACACACACACACACACACACACACAGTTAAGGACTCAGACTCTGAACCAGACCTTCACCCTAAAACCTGCTGGTTTCCAGTCAGACTCGTGTCTTTGATCCCAGTTCAACAAGCCTCCACTTAACTCTGTTTAGTCTGAAATGTTTTCCAGTGTCAGAAGCACGCACACACACACACACACACACACACACACACACACACACACACACACACACACACACACAGAGAACTGGTGTTTCGTCAGGGTTGTGGTTGCTGACTCAACAGATCTCAGGTCTGTTCTGCAGCCTTACCAGAGAACACAGGAAGTGTGTGTGTCTGATTTACTGCGTCGTGTGTATGTGTGCATGTGTGCGTGCATGTGTGTGACAGCTCGTTTGCTGCAGTGATCCGGTTGTTGTTGTTGTTGTTGTTGTTGTTGTTGTTTGTTCGTTGTCCTCCTGCAGCTCTCAGCTCTTTCACATTGAAGCGGTCGGTGTCTCGTCTGTTTCCTGAAGGCAGTTTGACAAACAGACTTTTCCATAAAGGACCTGAAGCGTTCGTGCAGCAGCTTTAGTTTTAGCTTAGCTTTAGCTTTAGAGAGCAGGCCTCTGTGATGAGTGTGATGTCGGTCTTCATCTCCAACGCGCTCAGCGCCGTGTTCGCAGGAGGCCGATGAGTGCGAGCTCATCGTTTGTCTCCTGGTGGACGTTGAAAACGTCCTGCAGGCTGAAGAAGAGGGAACTGATCTGAGAGTGTGTTCATGCGTTCACTTATGAACGAGTTAATGCTTCAGCAGCCAGAGGAGAAAGTAACCGAGTACACTGACTCAAGTACTCAGTACTCCAGCATGTACTGGTTACTTGAGTATTTCCATTTTCAGTTACTGCGTCTCAGAGGGAATACTGTACTTTTTACTGCACTACATTAATCTGAAGCTTTAGTTACTCTTCACGCTTTACTCTGAAACCTTCGGTGAGTTTTGATCTGATTTACTGTTTCAACGACCAAGCAGTCGCGTCCATGTCAGGTACGAGAGGCTGAGAGCGCCGAGCGGCTCAGGCTTGTTCAAAGACATCGAGGTTTCTTCTTCTCCTCTCACTTCCTGTCACGTGACGCGGCTCGTTTGCATTCAGCTCTGTCGGTTTGGTTGCATGAAGCACAGTAACCATCGTTTTGTGTGAACTCGTCGTTGAACAGAGTGTGAAGCTCTGTGACTGGATGTTTGTCGGTGAAATGCACCCTGGGAGTCGTAGTTGTCTTTTCTCCTCGAAGCTGTGAGAACGCAGTTGTTCGTCTGTTTGATGGTTCCTCGCCTGCTCAGAATCAAAAAGGCTTCGTGTTTCTTGTGTTTGTCTTCAGGCTTCGTGCTGCCAGACCTCCCGGACCAGTTCGGACCCCCGGACACAGCCCCCCCCCTCCTCAGCAAACTGATGGAGGCCATAGAGACCAAAGGTACCAAACACAGTTTAACCAGAGATGAGAGAAACCTGCCGGATGACGTGTGTGTGTGCTAATACTTCACAGTACAAATACTTTGTTTACTTCAGTGAAAGTAAACTTGAAGGAGCAGTAAAATGAAGTCAGGTCAAACCTGGAGGCTCCGACTCCTGCTGACCGTCCTCCTGTACTGTGGTGCTTCATCACCCTCAGCTCTTCCTCTCTGACTGTCTGGTTGTCCCTGCAGGTCTGGACAGTCCCGCTGTGTATCGCAGTCTGAGTGGAGGAGGTCTGGACACCCGGCAGCTGGCCGACGCCGGTGAGGGTCTTCTTCTTCTTCCTCTTCTCTTCAGTGAAACAGACACACAGCGACATCTCTCAGGTCGTCGTGAGACGGACATGCAGCAGAGATCCTGGTCTAACTGGACTGAGCCCAGATCCCCATCCCCTAAACTGAGGTGTGTTTGTTTTCAGACCTGGAGCAGCTGGACGTGTCGTCCCTGTGTGACGGGGTGATCCGGTTCCTGCAGGATCTGCCCGGTCCCGTCCTCCCCTCCTCCCTGCAGGCTGACATGATTCACACAGTGCAAGGTAGATGAAAGCAGACCTGTCCTGACCCTGTCCTGACCCTGACCCTGAACCTGACCCTGACCCTGATCCTGACCCTGACCCTGTCCCTGACCCTGTCCTGTCCCTGTCCTGACCCTGACCCTGAACCTGTCCCTGTCCCTGTCCCTGTCCCTGTCCCTGTCCTGACCCTGACCCTGACCTGACCCTGACCCGGTCTCTGAAGTGAGTTCAGTGTTTGTTAACAGTTCTGTCCTCCGCTGTCCGTCTGCAGAGGTCCGGGACCTGGAGGACTGCGCCCAGGTGCTGCGGGGCGTGGCCAGCTCGCCGGCCTGCCCGGCCCAGTACGGCCTGACCCTGCTCAGCGTGGTCCGGCACCTGGCCCGGCTCTGTCTGCACGGCTCCAGAAACCAGCTGAGCCCCCGAAACCTGGCGGAGAGCTTCAGCCCGCTGCTGTTCAGACACTCTGCAGGGTCAGTGATCAACCTTTACCCTCACCGCGAGGTCCCAGACCACAACCCTGACCCAGACCTAGACCTGATCCGAACCTAGACCTGATCCACACCTGAACCTTCAAACCAGAACGTCCTCACTGCAGAGGTTTGAATGTGAGATCAGAAAGATCAGGACGAGCTCACAGCAGCGGCAGAGAAGAAAATATCAGTCAGTCACAGAAACCATTGATTATCTGATTGGTTATGAAATGTAAAAGTGACGCTTCACTGAAATGATTCCTCTTTTAAAGGGAAAGTGTGTTTTTGTCTGAACTCGCTTCAAAAATCAAACGTAAATCAAACAAAGGGTTTTTGGAGATATTTGCAATTTCAGTCATAAGTGATGCAGCAGATGAATCAACCTAATTGCAGGTAAGGCTGAAAACATGAAAGCAGCCCGTGTGACGGCCTTCAGCACCTTCACATGTAACAGGTGCAGGTTATTACAGTCTTCAGTAATCAATGCAGCGATCAGCCAGCAGGACGCGATCAGTTCGTTTCAGCTGTGACTTGATGTCCTGAAGTTGAACTCAGACGTCTTTAAGCGTCTTCTGTCCTTCACACTCGTGAAGGTCGTCTGTCTCTTTAAATCCTGTGTGACCTGTCTGACTGAGTCTCTGTTCTGTTCAGGTCTGAGTCCAGTCTGGATCCTCTGGTCCAGGTCCTGGAGGTTCTGATTACCAGCGAGCTCAACATGAACCAGGCTGCACCAGGTGTGTGTGTGTGTGTGTGTGTGTGTGTGTGTGTGTGTGTGTGTGTGTGTGTGTGTGTGTGTGTGTGTGCTCAGTTGTGACTTCCTCTAACGGCAGTGAAGCGGCGTCAGGGTCCCGAGTCGCAGCTGTCGCTCCCCCTGAAGAGTTCAGTGTCAGATGTTTGTCACGTCTTCCATCACACGAGTTCAGTGAAGGACTGAAGCTTTGATTAGAGCTGGACTCACTGTCTTTGTGTCCTCATGGGACATGTCATGAAGAGACGGTATCTTAAAACATCTGGTCAGATTCAGCTTTGATCATGTGTTTCCTGATTCGGATCCAGACTTTCCCAGGTTGAGGCCGTCTTTAATGGACTCAGGTGCTGAGACGATCTCAAGCGCTGATGGACTGGAGACGTTTCTGTTGAGCCTCATCAGGTGTGTAGCAGGTGTTGTTATCACGGCACTGATGGTGCTGGAGAAGCTGAAGTGGTTTCCAGTCTTACTGACGGTCACGTGTTTAGTTTGTGATCTGAGGATGTGCCGCTTCTGGTTTGTCCCCCGGGTCTTCAGCGGTGTGGTCTTTGGGGTTTATCACAGGAGACTGTCGCAGCACAAAAGACCAACAAAAGGACAAAGTTTGCTCATAAATGTGCTGAAACCGACTGGAATTCATCCGATATGTTGTGAGAAGACAACGTTTTCCAGGACCTAAAAACCTGAGAATGTGTCCACAGCTGAGACCTGATGGAGACTTTAAGACATCCAGGTTCAACAGCCTCAGCTGGACTTTGTGTTTACTGCTAATCAGCTGATGTTAGCATGCTAACAGGCTAAACTAAGACTGATAGCATGGTGAACGTTACACCTGTGTTAGCATTGAGCTCCGAGCCCTGCTGTGTCTGAGCCTCTCAGAGCTGTTAGCTTGGCTGCTAACTCTGAGCCTGCTTGACATGTTGTAGCCTCAGCGAGTGACAGCTGATCAAACATGTCTTCTCTGGACGAGTCGCTCAGACTGCGGCCGAGCAGCTGAGTCAGTGTGTCGATCAGTCAGTCGGTCAGGCCGAGCGGAGGCTGAAACCATGACATCATCCGTCCACACAGCGAAGGATGCAGCAGAGGAGGGGAGGGGGGTGTTGCCTCGGTGATATCACTGCCATCGCAGGATTGGCTGGGGGCAGTGGTGATGTCACACATCTCCAAGCTGCTCTCCTGAGCTTTGAACTGAGGCTGCCTCTCAGAGAGGGAGACGGACGGAGAGAAAGTTGCGTCGTTTTAAATGTTGAGACGGCCGCAGATTTCAGATCAGTGCAGAGAGGAGACGTTTTTCTGGGCTGTTCGTGTCTCTGTGGACGAGTCTCAGCAAAGGTGGACACGTAGAAGATCTGCCTGCAGGTGCAGAGAGAGCAGCAAGCGACCCTGCAGATTTCAGTTTTCAGTGCAGTCGAGTGCATCTTCAATCAGAGTGAGAAGACGGAGAGAGCTCGCTCAGGAAGGAGGATGTAGCCCGGACCGCTTCCTCCACATGACGTCAGTCTTTCCCAGGTGGGACGGGGACGGGGACGGGGACGCTCGGCTGTAGGCAGAACGCCATGAGATCCAGAAACGAAGGACCTGCGTTCGGTTTCACCTCTGGAGCGTCGTGGAGGAGGGTGAAGGTTTAGAGGCCGCCATGGAGCGAGAGGAGGGGGGCGGGGCCGAGGCCGAGCCGCCGAGAGGACGAGACAAGATCCTCTGCTACATCAGCATGCAGAGTCCAGGTAGGAGCTCAGACCTGAACCTGGAGCTGTTTGGAGGGGCCCACACCTGCGGGAGTCGTAGGAGGTCTGCAGGTCGTTGACGGAGCTCTGATCAGACTCAGACTTTAAACTGCATGTGTGTTTCTGCGCTGTTCAATGAAACCTGATCAGCCACGCTGCTCCACAGAGAAGGGCATTATGGGTAAAAGTCGGTCGCAGAGGAGGCGGCGCTCGCACCTCCCAAATCTCAGCAGCACGTCACATGGACCCGAGCGTCGACTGACGTCTGTCAGAGCTCGTCCTCCACTGACTTCCTGTCGAGTCCCTCGTCTGTTCGAGCGTCAAAGAATCAGATTCTGTCTTTTGGTTGTTCGCCGCCTCACAGGAAACACACACACACACACACACACACGCACGCACGCACGCACGCACGCACGCACGCACGCACACACACACACACACACACGGTTACACCTGTGCAGTGTCTGTCAACCAGACAACGTGTGGAGGTGTGTGTCACCTGAGCGACAGGTATCAGGTGGAGATCTGAGCTCTGACTGTGGGAGACTTCATGTCTCATATTAAAGTGACTGATCAGAATTGATAGGATAAAGTATTGATCGACATGATGATCAGCTGATCTGCGGCGTCGTTTTCAGAGAAAAGGTGTAAAGGTGACGCTGCAGCTGTACCTGCTGGACAGGTGTGTCCTTACTGGACCAGACTTCATCGAGCTGGTGTCCCAAACATGACCTGAAGTTTCATCATTACCTGTAAAAATGGACTCATGAGCGCCCTCTGCTGGACAGACCGACCTGAGAAACAAGAACACCTGAGCGCTCTGACTGATCAGCTGATCAGCTGATATATTGACACCTGTGATGGTGATCTGAGATGAACTACGGTCCTGCCTGACATCAGTGGAGGATCTTCAGAAGGGATGATTGTCGAGAATGAATGAATGAATGAATGAATGAATGAATGAATGAGCTGAAGGCAACACAGATGAAGAGAAAAATTTTATGACTGAAATTTCTTCTTTGTCTGTCTCTGTCTCTCACTCTCTGTCTCTCACTCTCTGTCTCTCTGTCTCTCTCTCTGTCTCTGTCTCACAGCGTTGCCTCCTAAACCAGTCAAGTCGTCGACTCCAGCACCTCCCAGTAGTTTTAACAACAGTATTTCGCTGCAGGACGCTGAGTGGTACTGGGGAGACATTTCCAGGTGACGCACGCACACACACACGCACATGCACATGCACACGCACACACAGAAGATGTTGGGGGCTGAGCTGATGTTTTGTGTTGTGTGTGTGTGTGTGTGTGTGTGTGCGCAGAGAGGAGGTGAACGAGAAGCTGAGAGACACGGCTGACGGTACGTTCCTGGTTCGAGACGCCTCCACCAAGATGCACGGAGACTACACTCTGACGCTGAGGTAAGATGTCCACCGCGCCCGCCTGAAGGTGGACAACAAGCGACCTGCACGTCACGCAGCCGTCGTGTTCGTGACCCCGGCAGCTCGGACGCTGTGAGGTCACATCTGAACCTTCGTCATAGGTTTCTGAATCAGGAAATAAGGAGTTATAAAATCTGACTTTTCATTGTTTATTTGACTTCATTCAGCAAATACTCAGCAGTACTCTACTGATGTAGTATTTCACAAAAGATCAAAGTCCATTTTACTGCACAAGTACTTTTTACTTTTGATACATTTTACTGACAGTACATCTTGTATCTTTTCATTGTTTTGTGGTACTTTTACTCCGTTATTGAGTACTTCTTCAGCGTGAAGTTCTTCATCATTGGTTACTGTGTGTAAACCTGTTGGATCAGAGTCTTCATCAGTCACACAGCAGTAAAATACCACCAGCTCAAGTGTCCTCAGTGATAATGCTGAGTATTTCTAGAAGCAGAGCAGTATGTGCTCATACTTGCAGTACAGCTGGTACTTTGAAGCCGTTTGTTTGTGTGGTTTAATGGACGACCGACGTTTGACCTTCAGGAAAGGAGGCAACAACAAGCTGATAAAGATCTTCCATCGGGAGGGGAAGTACGGCTTCTCCGACCCTTTGACCTTCAGCTCGGTGGTGGAGCTGATCAACCATTACCGCCACGAGTCGCTGGCCCAGTACAACCCCAAACTGGACGTCAAGCTGCTGTACCCGGTCTCCAAACACCAGCAGGTCTGTAGACGGTCTGGGGGTCCGCCGGCCTCTCGGACCGGAGCTCATCCGCCCCGTTGGTTTGTCAGCTGTCGAGTCGTCTGATTGGTCGCGTCGTTGCTTTCAGGATCAGGTGGTGAAGGAGGACAGTATCGAAGCTGTGGGCAAGAAGCTCCACGAGTATCACCTGCAGTACCAGGAGAAGAACCGAGAGTACGACAGGCTGTACGAGGAGTACACCAGGACCTCACAGGTACTCTGCAGTGCACCACAGTACAGTACAGTACACCACGGTACAATACAGTACACCACAGTACTCTGCAGAACACTGAAGTACACCACAGTACAATACACTGCAGTACTCTGCAGTACACCACAGTACAATACACTGCAGTACTCTGCAGTACACCACAGTACACCGCAGTACTCTGCAGTACACCACAGTGCACCACAGTACAATACACTGCAGTACTCTGCAGTACACCACAGTACACCGCAGTACTCTGCAGTACACCACAATACTCTGCTGTACACCACAGTACAATACACTGCAGTACTCTGCAGTACACCGCAGTACTCTGCAGTACACCACAGTACAATACACTGCAGTACACCGCAGTACTCTGCAGTACACCACAATACTCTGCAGTACACCACAATACTCTGCAGTACACCACAGTACAATACACCGCAGTACTCTGCAGTACACCGCAGTACTCTGAAGGTCCATATTTGAAGCATCGTCGTCCAGCAGAAGCTGATTGGTTGAGCTGATGTTGATCTTCAGGTGATGGTCGGTGCTCTCTGTCCGTCCTCTGTCCTCCTCTGGACAAACAGTCCTGAGTGAAGACAGCGTGTCTCTACCTGGACGTCATTCAGTGAGTCAGACGTGTGGACGCAGAGAGACAAACACCGAGCACCTTTAGTCAAACTCATCGATGAGTCTGACGGACGAGGATGTGAAGGCAGCCTGATTGGCTGGTGGAGGCAAACGAGCAGCAGGTGGAGACTCTGCTTGTCCTTAACACGGTTGTAGTAACAGAGAAACAACACAAGGTGGAGCCTCCATCAGTGGCTGAGCTGACCTGAGCGACCAAGAGGAAGACGTCCTCAGTGAGGACAGAAACAGAAACAGATTTTCTTCTTCTTCTGACCGTTTTTCTGTCTTTGCTCACCTGTGTCTTCCCTCACCCTCCTCTCCTGTCTCTTCACCCTCCTCTCCCGTCTCCTCTCCTCCTCTTCGTCCCTCAGGAGATCCAGATGAAGAGGACGGCCATTGAGGCGTTCAACGAGACCATCAAGATCTTTGAGGAGCAGTGTCAGACGCAGGAGCGCTTCAGCAAAGAGTACATCGAGAAGTTTCGCCGAGAGGGCAATGACAAGGAGATCCAGAGGTGGGCTGTTGCCACGGCAACTGTGAGGGAGGCCTTAAACGCACGCACACACACACACACACACAAAGTATGAAGGAGCTGTAGTTGCCATGGTATCAGAGGCTGCGAGGAGAAACCTCCTGCTGCAGGTTTAGTGTGAAGCTTTAGGTTCAGTGTTTGTTTTATGGAGGAACATCAGGACGTCCTCACTGATGCTGTGATTGGTCAGCAGCATCATGTGACACGTCCTCACCTGTGTGACAGACCTGAGGTCGTGACCCGCCTCCGTCTCTTCACAGGATCATGGAGAACTACGACAAGCTGAAGTCTCGGATCAGCGAGATCGTGGACAGTAAGCGGCACCTGGAGGTCGACCTGAAGAAACAGGCGGCCGACTACAGAGAGATCGACAAGAAGATGAACAGCATCAAACCAGACCTGATCCAGCTCCGCAAGACCAGGGACCAGTACCTCATGTAAGACCTGCAGCCGGATCGCAGCTGGTGGTCCGTGCCGGTGGGCTCATCGTCCTCACCGCTGTCCTCTCTGTGTTTGTGCAGGTGGTTGACTCAGAAGGGGGTCCGTCAGAGGAAACTGAACGAGTGGCTCGGCCTGAAGAACGAAACCACGGAGGAGTAAGTCTGAAACTCTCCGCCGCCCCCCGGTGGTGGCAGCAAGTATGACCCTGTGTCTGACTGATCCCCTGCTAACCTGTCCTCTGTACCCCCCCTCAGTGAGTACAGCATGGTGGAGGATGAGGAGGACCTTCCTCACAATGACGAGCGTCTGTGGCGTCTGGGGAACATAAACCGGAATCAGGCGGAGTCTCTGCTCCGCGGGAAGCGAGACGGGACCTTCCTGGTCCGCGACAGCAGCAAGGCGGGCTGCTACGCCTGCTCCGTGGTGTAAGACTCGCCTGTTTGACTCTTTGATGCTTGATTCTGTTTGTGTGCTGGGTGTAACCAACGCTCTCTCTGTCTCTCTCTCAGCGTGGACGGCGAGGTGAAGCACTGCGTCATCAACAAGACGAGCACCGGCTTCGGTTTCGCCGAGCCCTACAACCTGTACGGCTCTCTGAAGGAGCTGGTGCTTCACTACCAGCACACGTCACTCGTCCAACACAACGACTCGCTCAACGTCACGCTGGCCTTCCCCGTCTACAGCCAGCAGAGACGGTGATCCGCCGGCTTCCTCCTCCTTCATACTGTCATCCTAGACCAGCAGCTGACCTCGTTTACGTGCTCGACCCCCCAGAACACGAGCCGGTCGGTCCTCTCAACAAACAGAGAGGAAATCCAGTCCTCGCGTCTCTTTACAGACCAGAATCTGACCACATGACACGTTCAGAGCTAACGTTCAGAGCTAACGTTCAGAGCTAACGTTCAAAGCTAACGTTCAGAGCTAACGTTCAAAGCTAACGCTCTGTGTGATAACTTTTGATCATGAACACAAAGGTCAGATGTAAAAATTCAAAACAGTCTTTTACTGTGAAAGTCTTCATATTGAGATTTAACTTCCTGTGAGAAGCAGATTAGAAAAAGACTTCAGGACTGGAGTGAACTCTGCAGGTCAAATCTGGATCGTGATTTGATTTCGGTCTCATCCGATGGCACCGGAGCTCGTGGTCACGTGACAACTCTTAAATTCACTGACGCTCACGTTCAGGTTCAGGTTTATCCACCATCAGCACACCTGATGACACGAGCCCTTCAGAGTCGTTAAGAAACCCACGCGATCACGACCTCCGTCTGAGTCGATGACGACCGACGCGTTTCCTGTCTGTGGAGAAACGAGGTTCTGAGCTGTCGAACGTGACCTTCATCTCGGGTCAAAGGTCAAAGCTGGTTTAAGATGACGGACTCCTTGTGGAACCATGAACTGCTGATCCAGCACACTTCAGTGGACCAGAACCAAACTGGACCAGATTCAGCAACTATGAACTGATGATGATGATGATGATGATGATGTCAAAGGCAAAATGGCGGACAATCTAAAGAACACTGTGAGCGACTAAACGAGGTTTAAAATGAGTGCGGATCCACTGACCCACATTTTCACATCAGGAGAATAATCAGGATCATCCAAAGACTCGACCCCCCACCAAAACCCCGTCAGCGTGTCCGGAAGGTCCCGGTCTTCAGGTTTCTTCAGGTTTGTGTCGTTTGGCTCTGCAGAGGACGAAGACTCTTTCCGCTCGCGTTGGATGAGAACCGGATCTTTGTGGATCCCCTCAAAGGATTTTCAGGACAAACGGCGCCCGTGGACTCAAATCTGAGCGCAGATGTTCGTCTTTCTGGACTCTTTTTCCCTTTTGTGCATTAAGACACAAGAAACCAGGTTCAGGACCTGAAGCGGTCTGCAGGCCTCTGAGGCGTCCGAGCACCTCCTCCGTCATCATGGTAACTTCCTGAACTCAACGCTGAACTTTTCCACGTTTTGATCGGTTTGGAAATCATCAATACTCGTTAAAATGTTCCAAACTCTTATTTCGTGATTCCACTAAAGAGAGCGAACAAACATCTGTAAGATTAAGAGTCACAAACAGATAAATGTTAGAAAACTGATCAATAAAACAGTCGGTCTCAGTGTCTGCAGGCGTTTTTATGCTCTGTGTGTGTGTGTGTGTGTGTGTGTGTGTGTGTGTGTGTATAAAGTTTGTTTGGGCTCACACGGACGAGTGAAGTTTGTGTGTAATTTCCGACGTTTGGTGCAGAACAAATGGATCGATGAACAAACCTTCATCTCATACTGAAACTGAACGGTGTCATTGAAGTAATCACTGCCATCAGTTTCAGGGAGGAACTATGTTTATGGAATTACTTAAAGGTTGACTCGGCGCATTAAAACGTACATAAAAACTGAGCCTGAGATGGTTTTTGCTGGAAAAACAAATCTCGACATTAAAATCCTTAAACTGGAACTTTCACCCTCATTAAAACTTCCATCCTCAGTGTTTGTCCACTTCCAGTCTCTCTAAGTTCAATACTGAACCAGGATCAGCTTCCAAACTTCAAGTCGGACGTTCAGTGAGCTCAGAGAAACGTCGCTCTGGAGTCGGACTTCATCATTCTGCTCAAACATTCTACTGCAGGAAGAAGAAGAAGCAAACAGGTTTGACTGGAGGAGACTTTAATTAAAGTTTTCAAAAAAACATCAACACTTAACATTAATTAACGGTAATTAATAAAAATTTAAAGGTCATTCACCGGAGAGGAAACCAGCTGTAGTTGAAACTGGGACATTGAGATTTCAGTGTTTTAGCTGTTTGTTTCAGTAGAGTTAGTGTTTCCACTCAGTCCATCAAACGCACATTCAGCCGCCAACTGTCCTTCAAATACTGTCAGCTGTCGTCAGCATATCAGAGAAAACTGTTCAGACACAGTGAACTTTGAGCTAAATGCTAACGTCTGTGTGCTAACATGCTGATGCTGAGCAGGTTGAATGTTTTCTATGTTCACCATTTTAGCATGTTAGCATGCTAACTTTAGTCCTCAAACTCAAGTTCAGGCTGATGGGAAAAGTCATTTTGCAGGTTTTAGGTGATAAAGTACTGAAGTTACAAATCCTCATTTCAGGGAAGTGAAGCTCACAGCATTGCCTGAGAAAATCGTCGTTAAAGTTCTTCCTCTGAGAACATGAACGTTTGTGTTGACTTTCAGTCCATCCATTGGCTGCTGAAATGTTAAAATCTGGACGGACCTGAAGAGCGACACCTGGTGCTAGCGTGGCTAAAACACCACAGGTGATGCCACAGATCCGTCTCAGGTCTAAAACACCACTGGGCTGTTCTAAACCTGCCATCGCTGCTGGAACGTCCTGTTTGTCAAAGAGACCCTCAAAGTCAGTGAAACAGACATCTGTCCGATCAAATGTGAATGCGACTAACTTAACCACGCCCCTCATATAAACCACAGGCGGTGGCACGTTACACCTGAACGCCACAGAAACTGGCACCTGCCTTGAACTGTAATCTGACTCTAAACACAACAGCTGATGAGAATTTCCCCAGTTGTTACAGTGAACCTTTAATCAACTGAATGTCCACTAACAAAAAACATGTTCATGCTTTACTGTTTTCATTCAGACATTTTCCGTCTTAAATCTGAAACAATGTGAGACTGAAGGTTTGGAAAATAAATCAAGAAAATGGCAGAAAACCTGAACCTGAACAGCAGCTTAAAGAACCTTCCATATACGATATTATTAGAATTTCACTTATTATTACACTATAACACATGTAATAGAGGCATTTTTTAATGAGAGATTTGCTCAGAGGGCTTCATCTGAAGGTGATGAGGTATTCTGGGTACGCCTGGATGTCCTTGAAGACGATGAACATGGTTGGGTTGGCAGCTTTATCCACAACACTGTCGTACAGGTCTGCAGCGCTCTGCGAGCTCCTGGAGGGAGGCGTGATCATGCCTGCTCTTCCCTGGGTGAAGTCCCCGACCAGGACCCTTGCCAGGTACATGCGCTTGTGTCCTCTGGCATCGGGGGTGGCGTAGCCCTGCGCCGAGTAGATGGGGTCCACAGCAAAGTAAGAGCCGTTTCCGTACATCGCAGCTACAAAACAACAGACAAACAACACAGCAATCAGGCCATTCAGGTAGAAAACAGCAAAGCTACGAGATCCAGAAACAGAACGTCTGGTTCTTTTCCACAGGTTCGTGAGTCATTCCTTTATGAAACGAGTGTTTTCTTATCATGCAGTCCTACATCGTGTTCTCAAGTTGCTTTGCGACGTGCTGGGTTTGGTTACCGTGTGCTCCTGCGTAGCTGCGGTTGAAGCCTTGCTTGTTGATGAGGTCGATGGACTTGGCTTCGGTGCCGTGGAACAACACCCTTTCATTGTTTGTGTGTTTGTTCTTCATCTCCAGCTCTTTCTTCATCAGCTGGTAGTTCTGCCACAGTGTCGCATTTTGGACGCGTTCGATCTGCCAACACAGTTACAACACAACACATTATTCAATCCATCGGCCAGCTCCGTTTCCAGCAGGAAGGCTTGTCTTAGCTGCGACTGCCTGTTACTACAAGGCAGAAACACATTCTGAGCTGGAAGAACGAGCCAGTTTCATGCCACAGACAACAACAGGGATTTACTTTTAGTGAAAGTCATGAATAAACAGAATAACAGCATGGTCCCATGTTGTATACGACTAACATCTTTTTGTTGAAAGCGGTTTGTTCTCCCGTACAGACTAACACATCAGGCAAAGGCCCGCACCCACTGAAAACCCACCAGTTGAGAATCACTGAACTAAACTGAAGAAATATGGCAAAGACTGAATTTCCAGCCCTGATAGCAATAATCAGGAAGTATCCTCCACAGTCTCATCGTGGTGCAATATTAAATCAATATATTGCCCGATTGTGTGACTTTGAGGTCATTCTGAGGGTTGTATGAGGCCATAAAGTTAAACCTGAGGCACGTTGAGAAGGACTTTATCTCTGCATGACAATCTCTCTCTGAATCTGAATGAGACCAGTCCGTTCATGGATCTGTGGCTCAAACTGAACGTCCTGGATCACGTTTCTTCATCTCACCTGCACCTGAAACTACATGCCCACACCGGCACTGACCCTCGTGTTGTTTGAACGCACTCTTGTGATTACTGAACATACACTGACGATGGTTGGAGTCAGGCCAGTCTTCTGGATTTCGGTCACCACGTCGTTGTATTCGTTGGATCCTGCAGTCAGAGGAAACAGCTTGAGGAAGTCGCCTTTCATGTCATCCCAGTGTGACGGCAGAGCAGTGTCACCTGAAAAGAGATTGAGAAGAGTCTTCGATCAACTTCAACGAATGTGCAAACAAAAGCAAAAATGAAGTATTCTATCGTTAATAAAGTGGCTGAATGTACGTCATCAAATCTACTTTGTTTAGGTTCAGACTGTGTTAGCTGACAGTCTTGGTTTAGACATGATGTAAGAAATAATCTTTGTACATGTAAAGCATCAATTAAAACTTTCCTTTTTATAAGGCTTATAGTTAGGGCTGGCTCATGCTTGCCTTGGACCAGCCTTTAGTTATGCTGCTCTAGGATTGGACTGCTGGGGGACCTCCAAAGACACACCAAGCTCCTCTGTCCTTCTCTCCCTCTCCACCTGCATGCTTTCATGGCGTGTTACTAACTAACCTTCTTCCCCAGAGTCTCTGTGCTTTGTCATCTCACAGGTTCCCATGGATAGTGGCTGAACCTGAATTATGGATTACAGTAACATCTCCAGCTATGGCCCTGCCTGACATCCACTGCAACCGCTGCTACTGTTAGTCATACTTCCATTATTATTACATCCATAGTGCTGTATTACGTACATATACTATCTATTACCAATATGTACATATATCCCATACATAAATATATCCTACATATAGTTAAGAGTGTATTATTGTCACTGTTACTGTGATTGCGTTTCTGTCCCTCTCTCAACAAAGCTTAATGAAAGTTTCACCACAGAGTCTGTTTTCCTCCTGGACAAAGTTTTCAGTGTTCACAGCAGAAGTGTTTAGTGATGGTTTAAATGTTCACTTTGAGGTTAATTATGTTCTGTGTCCACAAAGAGTCATTTATTGAAACAGTTCCAATGTCTTAACGACTGTGGGACAGCTTTGACCTCACACTTTATGGACTGGGAGTCAGGCACTACTGGACATCACCCACCTTTCAGGTCTTCTCTGAGTAGCTCCAGCTTTTTACTCCCATCCACGGAAACTGCTGTTCGCAATGTGACATCAGCATCGTACACTTGATTGTTGATCTTAATCTGCACACTCTGTTTCCTCTCCAGAGCCTCCTCCAGGTTTAGGTTGGTGTAAATGTCAAAGGCCTGCATCCTCCCATTGCTGTGCTGAAACTGCCATTTTACCAGTCTGCTCACCAGCAAGGCCTTGCTCCTCACGTTCTCCGTCCTCTCCACCTTCCGGATGATGTCCCTGATGGTCGGCAGAGAACACATTTAAAGGAACATGCTGACACTCTGGACTGAAGCTTTTCTCCACCATGAATGAATGTGCTCACCTGACCGCACTCTCCGCGCTGTACACATCTCTGGTCAGACCCTCCAGGTGGATTTTGGGCTCCTGGTCCTCCAGCCCTTTGTCCAGGCGGATGCTAACTGTCAGCTTCCTCTGCAGGGCCCCCAGCTGCTCCACGTCATCGCGCGACAGGTAGCTGATATACGGGTCGGTGATGGTCGTCACCGCCTGCTCAGTCACAATCAGCTCCTCGATCCTTTTCTTCACCTGACTCACAGTCTGCAGTGGAGGGGAAACGGAGTTCAGTTACAAACAAGAACACTTTCACATACTTATCCTGATTCAGTGAATACCGAACAGTCATTTATCATATGAAACAAAAACACAGTCCGGTGAAACACTGATAAAAGCCAAATTCTTTTCCATCGGTTTTTGTTGCTGAGATCCTTTGAGTGAGGAGATGCATGCTAACCTTGTCGTTGTTGGCACACAGCTGAAACACCGTGGGCTCAAACTCCTCCCTCTCCAGAACCAAGCTGTCGGCGCTCTGTCGCTCCTCCGCAGATCCCGTGAATAAGGAAGTGATGGTGTCTGAAAGGACATGGAGGAGCACAGGCTGTGGTGTTACAGCAAGACAAACTCCTACAGCAGCGATGGTGCAGACTGACGCTCAAACAGTGCAGTGGTTTGATTGGAGTCTGCTGAGAGTCTGTGTCTTATCTCATTGTTCTGATGGTGAATCACAGCTCATAGATCTTCCTCCTCTGAGCCATTGACCTCCATGTAAAAAGGCATCAGTGAGCCTCACTGTTGTTCCTTCATCACCATGAACACACACACACTGTAGTTTATTCTGACTCATTCAGACACACCGTCCTGCTGCCACAAACACTCACTGCAGCAACAAATGTGGATTCATCCGCTGCTGAAAATAGTCCCAAACAAAAGCTTTATTTCCTCCTGTTTGTCTGATAAAAGCTGCAGTCAGCAGCTGTTTGAGGAACATATATGTCTTCAGTAGGAACCAATGAGCTTGGAGCTGAGAGCCACGGACAGGAAGTCAGAAAGTATTGATTCATGTTGGTTTGAGTGTGAACATTCGGTTTGTTGACATGAAGAAAAAAACAGACTTGACACCAGCGTTGACCTTTCAGACAGAACTCCTGAAATCACTTTGATCACAGTGAACAAGAAGAAACGAGGAAACGTGACGACACGTTCAGTCGCTGGAGAATCGTTCAGATACCTTTGATCTTGGTGAAGACGCTCTTCTCCTCCACCTGCTCTCCCTCCCTCTTCTTCATGCTCTTGTGAAACTCCGCCATCATGGTCGTCTGGAAGATCAGGATCTTCACGCTGCGAACAAACCTCGGGTGCCTCTTCCTCACAAAATCCACCACCGCCTCCACCATGGCGTCTGCCACCGCTGACGGCTGGGCCCCCCCCTGACCTGACGCACACACAAAGACCGCTGATGATGAGGACGATGAAGATATGACGGTGACAAGGATCGGTACAGCCTGTGAAATCTGATGGTGCCCCACTAGTGCCCCCCGCAGGCTGCAGCTTTCATTACAGCCACCGTGTTGAACAAACGACTCACTGATGGATTATTGAGGCACTCGAGTATTTCAGTTTCCTGCTGCTTTAAACATCTGCTCCACTACATTTATCTTTAGTCACCAGTTACTTCAACAATACAAAATCTAATCAACAAATACGCTATAACAAGAAAATTCAGACATGTCGTGAATCAAACGCGCTTATTTTGATCCTTCTTATCAAACAGTTTTTATGTTCGAGCGTTTCACTTAATTATCTTAATAAGATATTTGAACGTCATACTGACATTTTGTTCCTGTTCTGAGTGAATTAATGTTTGAAACCAGAATTTCCAGAACTATAAAACTGTTTGATCGACATTGAAAAGAAGAAAGCTGCTTTGTTCAGTCAGAATTTCTTTGTATCCTGACGAATGTGCTATGAAGACCAAATATTTTTACATGTTTGAAAATTTTGGTGAAATTTTACTGATAATTTTGCTCATTTTAAGTATTATTATTTTAATGCTTCTTTTCTTGTTTTTGAGAGCTGACTTCTTTGTCATCATTGTCATCTTCATCTTCTTCATCCTCTGTCTGTTCTGATGCAGTGAGACGACTGAATAAAACCCAACAAATCAGAGTTTAACTGTAAGTGCGAACAACATGGCTGCACAGTGAACCAGTGAAGCAGTGAAATGATCTTCAGGAGAAGAATTCTCTTTAAACAGTTCAAATGAGACAAAGCTTCTTGGTTAGATTCAGACATAAACAGTCAAACTGTGACGTATTTGTGGTTTTGTTTGCAGACCTGTTCCCAGGGCCGGGAGGGCCACCGAGCTGAACTTGTTCTCCTCGCAGACCTTCAGCACTGCCTGAACCAGGTCCTTGATCTTTGCAGGATCGTTCTGGCCGACGACGTGGATGATGTTTCCGCTGGGCAGCGACCCGGCCGACGTCAGGATCATCAGACGAGGCTGGTAACCCGGAGAAGTCACTACAGAGAGGAGCCAAACAACGCTCACAGCGGGCTGCTAAAACACTGATTTTAAATACAGATGCAGAAGATGTTTGATGAAGACAACATGGACATTTCTAAACAGCAAAGTCATATTTTTGAAACTAAATCTGAAAAGAAATGTTTTCTGTGACAGTGTTAAATATCTGGGAGGAGGAAGAGGTGTGATCATAAAGGTAACATAGAGGTAACATACCGGGACCAGTGGGACCAGTCAGTCAGACCAGTCCAGCTGGACTTGACCCCCCGGAGTCTGCAGCCATGCTGGCAGCTCTGGACTCCACACACACATTAGCTAAAGGCTAACATCAGCGACAGGTTGGGAAACTCTGAATTAAGTGAGTTTATGTTTTCATACTTTCTTTCTCTCCTGTCACATTTTGTGGTTCTACAAACAAAAAGCCTTTACATTGATTTTCATTAACTCATAAAGCTTTTCTGTCACACCAGCAGGTTTCAGGCTGATGGTAACGTAGAAAAATTCTCTCTTAGTGGATTAAGTCCTTAGCCTGGCTGTGAAAAGGCAAAGTTCGG
Organism: Chaetodon auriga; assembly: GCF_051107435.1. NCBI lineage: Eukaryota > Metazoa > Chordata > Actinopteri > Chaetodontiformes > Chaetodontidae > Chaetodon > Chaetodon auriga. Next base: position 28,744,208 of record NC_135078.1, on the reverse strand, counting down.
TTGTTATCTCTCTCTCAGTGACTGCAGTAAATGTACTTCTGAAAGGCAACGAGGACGCTTCCTGAACTGTGTCCAACAGGTTCAATGGCAAATTCCAGCTACATACCGATCTGTGAGCACTCCAGCTCAACCGCTAATCCAGCGCTGTCTAAAATTGCCTTTGACACACCTGAGAGACGAGAAAAAGGTTCAATGAGTGATGCTGCTGAAAGTCAGAAGGGATGTTCAGACAAAAGCTTGAGCTGAGTTATAGAAGAGCTGTTAAATAGAGACACTGGTGTTACTTCAGAGGACCAAAGACAGACGCTGCTGTGATTTACTGACACTGAAAACAGTTAAACAAGCTCTCGTTTGTATGTCAACATTAAATATCGTTCTCACTAACTCCCCAAATCATCAGTCAGAGGTTGAGTCATCAGGCTTCAATCAAACGTCAATGAAAATCTGACTTGAAATATCCTGACTTTTGTTTTTCATCTGTGTTCAGTGGAAAGTTACGACTGTGTGGTGATTAGTTTCAGAGTCAGCTGCATCAAAGCCACGATTGTCTTTAACTGTTCTCATCCAGATTAACACATGTAGACACGTCATGAGGTCATGTCAACAGGCTAACTATGCTAACATTAGCCAATATAAGCTATGGCTCATGCCAGACCAATATCTGCTGTCTTTACACTGAAATGAACTGGAGGAGAAATCACTGAACATCTAAACCAACTCAGAAAACAGTCAAAGTTTAACTGTTAAAACATGAGACGTCCTTTAATATTATTATGTCCCCACGAGGGACAGTCACCTGATTTAAGGGTAAAGTCCTGATTGGAGGAGTTGATGATGACATCACAGGACTCTTTGGTGATGTCTCCAGATGAGACCTCGAAGGTGAGCTGAGCCATCTGCATCTGATATACACCGAGGGAGGGGGATGACACCCGACTGCAGGAGGCTGACACACACACACACACACACACACACACACACACACACACACACAGAATCATGTTTCCACCATTTTTGGGGACACATGACTTCTGTTTGATTTGAGTTCTCTCATTGGTCCACACTGAGATGAAGGTCTAGATTAAAGGTGTTGGAGCTTTCTTACCTGAAGACTGTTGTGATTGGTTGACTGACTGCCCAGCTGATGACTCATTAAACTCTTGGGCTTCCTGTGAGGTGTTTCTCAGACCAGTGTGACCTTTGAACTCCCTGGTGAAACACTGACAAACCAGATGTTGGCATATTATGTTACTGCAGGTGACTTTTGCTCGTATGTCTTCGAAGAGTCGTCCGCAGATCTATCATCACACTCCTACAGCATCAGATTCACCATGAACAGTTTGAAAAAATGTTTAAAACTGATGCTGCAGAACCAGAAGACGCTTTTTCTTCCTCCTTGTCAAAACCGATCTCATACAGTACCCACAGTGATACTCCACTGTAAACAGTTGGGTGGGAGGCTGCAGTGTGTTATGCTAGCAGTGGCTAATGTAGCCTGTAGCTGAGGATGACACGTCTGCAGAGGTCTGACTGCCTAAAAATGAAACTCTGCCACCCATCCCTCACTCCTTCACCCCCCTCTCCTCATCCCTTCATCCCTCACTCCTTCATCCCTCACCCCATCCCTCACTCCTTCATCCCCTCTAATGTATCATCATGCACGCTCTCCTCCATCCATAATACACCTATACATATTGAATTCTTTGTTGTATTTTGTATCTTTTATGAAGTGTATTTATATACTTTTCTTAATGTTTATTTCTATATTTGAATGTTTTGTATGTTTATCAGTGATTTTCAAGTTTAAGTAAAGGGTTATTTGAAAGTCACCATCAGGACAAGACTTCAACACAGTCGCTCTCTCCAATAGACTGAAAACTCACATCCACGGTTTGGCCGTCGCTTGGATGTACGATGATGGCCACTTCTCTCAGATGGCGAGGAGTTCGCCTGCGGCTGTACGAGTGGATCTCCTTCAGCAGGACTCTGGACACCACGTCTCTGGGGAAGCTCAGGTTCCCTGTGCCAATGGCCGGGAAGGAAAGTGACGACATCTGAAGCTTCTCAGCCTCCTCCAGACAATATTTGATGATGGATATTAACCCCTGACACAAAAAGATGATACAAGTAAGAGAAAACAAGCTGCAGACCAGCACGGAGTCTGGGTTTATAGGAAACTTTGTTCATTTAAAGTATTCAATAAACAAAAATATTAAGATCCTTTTCACAAAAAATGATGGTCCTAAATGAAACATATGGACTGAAACACAACAAACTGGATTTTAAGTTATTGTATTTTACAAATTTCAGTTTTCTGACTTTTAGAAAAGAATTACAAATTTCTGGTTTCACTTTAACTCAGACTCCTCTGCAGTGAGTATTTGATGCTGAAAACCAACATCTTCAGTTCCTTTAAGTTCATCCACGACTGTACTCAGCTGACATGAAGTTTCTCTAGACGAGTATTTTGTAAAATCAAATGTCATGATCTCAAAGGTTTTTGAATAACAGTCCTCACCTCCTCTGCCTGACCACCTCCGTCATCCCAAAAAGGGCAAACAGCATGAAAGACCTTCTGGCACGTGAGGTTGAAGCTGTCGGTAATGATGACATCGCCATACTGCAGCGAGGCCACGCCGGCTTCAGACTGGACAGCCGCCTGCAGGCCGGGTCCGGCTGCCTGCAGGATCGCTTTGGAGACAGCTCCCTGGTCCAGGTTCATGTTCTCTGAGATGGTGTTGACAATGATGCCAGTCTGCGGACCAAAATCACAGCATTGTACACAAGATTAGGACAACAGATCCAAGTATAACAACTGGAATTACCCTTTAAGGCAGAGTTGCTTTCATTAAGATGTGGTAGGAACCTCCATGTAAGAATGAAGCATTAACAGTTAAGATACAAACATCTGAACAAAACCGCAGTTTATTGTACAAATGTCAATCAGATGAGGCTCTTAAAGGCAGCACGGGGTCAGTACTCACAGACTGGTCTTGAATGTTTCCCTTCCACAGGATAATCTTTAGACCCTCAGCTGTGGTCTGCTCCACCCTCGCCGGCCTACAGCCAATCAGAGAACAGAACTGAAGTCATCACAGCGAGTCTGGTCACCATTACTGCATCCAACGTTTGTGTCTGTTTGTTTGTTTACTCAACAAGACGCAAATTAGTGAGAAGGTTATGGAAGTATGTCAGACTCCAGTAATGTGGTCTTAAATGCTTATTAAGAAGACAGAAGAAGAAACACACAACAGAGAAGAATGGTAAGAAAAAGAAGAAACTTACCCTTCATGCCTTCCAGGCCTGGTGTGTCTCCTGGGGCTCTGACCTCCCCTGTTACCTTGCTGACCTCCCCAAAATGCAGGTCCTGGCCCCTCAGCTCCCCCCCCGCCTCGTCCACCTCGTCCTCCTCTTTCACCAACCCCACGGCCTCTGGGCGCCTGGCTCTGACCTCGACCTCGACCCCGACCCCGCTGATATCCACTGAGAAGTGAACGATGCAAACACATAAAAACAGACCGTCTAGTGGAGGATAGCAACTGTCACCTGCACACCGTCACCACCCATCTAACTATGCAGTCTCAACCCGTTCAGCTCGGTTTAACTCTGTTAAACTTCAACTTCAATATGGTGGTGAACGCTGACGTATCATGGACTGCAATAACCAATCACACAATCAATAAACAAAAAAATTTGATAGTGTTGAGGTGCTGTGAGTACTGGATGACAGACAGAATAAATGTGAGTCTACAGCTTTGACATTTTCTCACTTTAGACAAATGGGGAGATAAATTAGTTAAAATTAAGACATTGTACTTGTTGTTGGGACTGTAACAAATTATGTGCTACTCAGTGAGGCTCCATAGAATGACAGTCACTGTAATGTTATAACTGTAACATTATATACGAGAGTAAGAGTGCTGCCACCTGCTCTCTGTTTACTGCAGGTGTCAAAAACACCTGCTGAACTAACACAAAACACTCGTTGAATAATGTTCAAAACACGAAATGTCGCAGTCAGACACACGGGCAGGCTAACGTTCTGTGTTTCATTGTACTAGTTAACGGAAGATTAATTATGCATGATTAGCATTCAGTTAGCATAACGTTAGCTAACCCTACCCTTATTATTAGCTAACTTTAACATTTGTCTTTCATGTGAACTTCATACATTTCTAATGATGAACAACTGACAGATGACAGATGAAAGGTGACAGATAACAGCAAGTACGCTATGCTCTAAAAATGGCAGAGCCATCCCAAAATGCTCTGCAATTCCCATTTTTATGTATGACTAAAGTTAGCGGCCAGTTAGCTTAGCTTAGCAAAAATACTGAGGCAGAAACAGCTTGCCTGGCTTTGTCCAAAGACACACAATTCACCTATCAGCACCTCTAAAGCTCACTAAACTTAACATGTTCAATTTTGTTTAATTTTAAGTGTCAAAATGACATTTTGGTACTTAACAGGCAATTCTATGTGTGACTTTCTTAGCTGAGAGCAGTGAGCTCCCAGAATCTCTAGCAGATGACCCTTGAAAACAGCTGATGTATTTACACTTCCATTTTTTTTTAAGTTGCCAGTGCATTTTTTACCTTTTGACAGAGCCATGCTAGCAGTGTCACCATGTTTCCAGGCTATATCTATATGCTAAGCTAAGATAAGCAATGCTGGGTGTAGGTTTGTACTTATCATGAGACTGGTATCAATCTCCTCATCTTACTCATGGCCAAAACCAACTGAGCACATTTCATAGAATGTTGAACTGTTTCATTTAATATTAGCTCATTGCTAAATCTTCACAGTTTGTTCTAATCAACACTAAGAGTTCACTAGAGTACAAAGTGTTTCTTCAGTTTACCTTGAAGCTCCAGTGCCTTTTCCTCCTGCCTGCTGTGGTACTGTCATGGTAGGTCCGAGGTCACTGAACTCTTTGTTGACTGCTGTGGCCAGGACTCTCACTGTCTTATCATTATTGTCCACCAGGTGAATCTCAGTCAGCGATCTCAGACTTCCTGGACTGTCGCAGTGCTCCCGCACTGCCTGAGCTATGGTATCAGCACAGAGGTCAACAGGAAAGCCAAACACACCTGAGCTGATCGCGGGCAGTGCAATGGTGGAGCAGTTGACCATCTCTGCTTGTCTCAGACTTTCTTTAACGGCAAGCTTCAGACGCGACACTGATGTTTTCTTGTCATAATCAGAAAACCGTGGACCGACTGCATGTACGATGTGCTTGAAAGGCAGGTTAAATGCCCCCGTTACGATGGCGTCACCTGGCCGTAGTTTTCCATTTCTGGTAATGTAGTCATCACTGATTTTCTGCAGCTCTGGTCCTGCATCCTTGAGCAGCGCTAGAGCCAGCCCGCCAATGTGCTGTAATTCCTCATTAGCTGCATTGACCACTGCATCAGCACTAAAGCTACAGATGTCTGCCTTACTCACTGAAACCAGAACTCCATTGGTGGTCTGCACTTTGCAATAACAAATTCCATTTCCTTCCTCATCGTTGTCATCCTCCTCGTCCTCTTGATTCTCTGGGCGAAGCACCACCACACAGCTCAACTCTGACATTATTGTGGATAGAAACAATCTTCCTTGAGACAGGAAGAACTTCTTAGCTCCAGGCTTGTCCACAATGAAGTTGTCAGTGGAGAGAGCACTTGTCAGTTCCTCAAAGCAGGATTTGGCTTTCTGGACATGAAGACGAGCCCCAGCAATGAAGATTTTTGGCCTCTCTTCATCAAAATGGACTGTCACATCATTAGCTTTGGCAATACTGGACCAATCTTGGGTTTTTTTCGTGTCAATAAACTTAACAACAGCGCAGGACTTGACACGAATGGTTTCTTTGACATGTGAGTAGTTCACAATAAATTCGTTCAGATTGCGGCTGACCTCTTTCACTGGAATCAGGAAGCCGGCAACGATTATTTTGTCTCTTCTCTCTGGGTGGATTTGAATGGACACTGTTTTCTTCTTCGAGGAGTTGTACGTGTCTAACAGCTTTTGGTTCAGGTCCATCCAGTTGCGAAGTTTCAGAACTTCCTGGTCTTCGACAGCCAGGGTCTGCAGACACAAAACAGTCCTCATCTTACCCTCTGCCTCAGCAAGGACACGGTCAGAACTCCCCAACAGCAAAACCCCTTTGCCCTCAAAGCTGTAGATGGCACTGATGCCTTGGGATGTGAACAGGTCGCACGACATGTCCATAGGATCCACTGTCTTGAGAAATTGCAAGAGACCTGGAGGGACATCCATCCATTTTTTACTCATCCCCCTTTCCCTCTCCAAGATCCATGCCTTACTCTTGAAAACCTCTGCAGGGAGTCCTGTAATAGTTAACATCTGGGTGCTTTCATTGTAGGACAGGTTCATGCCAGGGGAAATGTCTTGTGCAGCTTTCTGCAACCCTTCCTGCTTCAGGATATAGAACATTGCCTTGGGCAAGATCATTTCCTCAGAGACAGCATCCGTTTTCCGTTTAATATCACTCATGGCTTTGAGGACGATATTCTCCACAGGAGCCTTTATTTGTTTTATACGGTCAGCTTGGCCAGCCACAGTCAAAATCCCCCTGGATGCGTCCACCACCAGAATGGCTTCTTCCCTGACAGCCAAACGGACGTCTTTCTCTGCAGCCTTCCAGGCAGGTGTGTTCACTGTACATTCAAAAGCCATGTACTGAGACATTTGTAGACGGAAGGCCTCCTGGGCAGTACCCTCCCACATGTCTACTTGTTTTGCAGTCAGGCCTTTCTGCCTCAGAAAGCTCGGGTGAGGGCAGAGTTTCACGTCAGGGTCATTCAAGTCCACACTGCAGAAGTAAGGACGCATCTGATCATTGATACTTTTTAACTGTTTCTTCATCAGGAGGAACTTCCAGATAACAGGGTGAACTCTCTCTGTGACGGGCTTGGGCATCTTCCATACTGGTCGGTCTTTGCCATACAAGGCAGAGCCCAAGGACTCATAGTACGGGTACACCTTGACAGCGATGGATTGCATCACATAGTCTTGTTTTATGCAAATGCTTTCCACAACTGCAGCAACACAGGGAATAAGAAAGAGAGAGCTCTGGTAAGTGATTGTTCTGTTTGCAGCTACAAGGCATTTAAATAATAATAATCTATACAATAATCTAACAGAATTAGTCATCACTGGATACACTGATAGGTGTATGGTGTAGGTGTAGGTCTGTTTTTCCTGAGTAGTTCCAAAGAAATGAAATCTAACTGCTACAGTGTGCAATCATATTATGACAGCAGTTTTCATTTGTATTTGTTCTTTTCCTGTTTCAACTTGGCAGTGGCCTCCTGCACAAAGATTTCTCAGTTTGCTGTGGAGGAACTTGACTGGTCTGCATATACCTCAACCCCATCTAACATCTTTTGGATGAACTGGAACACTATGAGCCAGGTCTGATCACCCAACATCATCGACCAACCTCAGTAATACTCACTAATACTAATAGTTGCTGAATGGGAGCAAATCCCTGCAGGCAGGTTGAAAATCGAGTTGACACCCGAAGAGTCGATGTTGTTTTAGTAACAGATTAATGTCCATTGATCTGCCATCACAGACTATCAAATTTGGGTGAAATGTGTGTGTGTGTGTGTGTGTGTGTGTCCACATACTTTTGGCCAAATAGCACATTTCTTATTGTTTGGTCTTGAAGATGTTCTTAGTTTTAAAGTTAGAACACACGTTCACAAATAACAGTTAAAGCATCAGCAGTGAAGCTCAGTGAAAAACCTTTGGGGTCACTGAATGTGACAGTCGCAGCCTGTTCATCTGGGATGGTGGTGATACCGTCCGGCAGAGCCCACTTCTTCTCAAAATACAGCTCCAACATGTCTGGAAAGGAATCAGAAATGAAGAATTGTAGCCTCAACAGCATAAATGGTGCAGACAGACAGAGTTGAGTGCAAAACCCAGATCACTGGAACCAGAGGCTGCACTTAACTCTGCAGACTGTGATCGCCTCATCGCGTTTTCACTGCAGACCAACAAGGTGAAACAGCTTCACAGTTTGAATGTGAGGACAATGTCAGATTTCATCTTGAACAAAAATGCCACCTTTGCAATTCTTGGGATATTTTTCATTTGGGATTCTGGAAAACCGACAAACCTCATTATCAACAGTGTCATCTGGACTATTTACTCAGTAAAAGAGTTTAAAGGAAATTAGTTACAGTGAGTTTGTAGATTAACCAGATCAGTGGATTAAAGGAGAGATGTTGCTTGTTTAAAGGTAATTTTTCAGTGCTGTTTCAGGTACGGTTGATTTCATGTGGTTACACAGCATCTGCTGAAAAGACCAGTGCAGCAAAAAGAAAAAATGTTTCCTGGATGTAACTCCAGTTCTATGAGTGCACGTGTAGCCCTCTCTTCTTCTTCTAAGTTAGTAAGATAACATCAACAAACATGGCTGATACTGAGGTAATGTTAGTTGGCAACACGCTAGTCACCAACTAACGCAAACAACCACGACTGACTCACTTTACTGACTCAGTTTTCATGCCGGAAAAATGAAAGATTCAGTGTGTGTGTGTGTGTGTGTGTGTGTGTGAGATCTGAAAACCACGTTAATGTAAAATATGAAGAACAAAACAAGAAAACTTTGTAGTGAAACGCCAACAAATACACAGCAACTCTCTCAAAGTATACACAGAGAAACACAAAGCTCGTATAAGTTTAACGTCACACACACTTAACATCAGTCGGGTTTGAAGGCACAGAATCTCCTCTTAACTCGACAGTTTTGTACCTTTAATCACAGTCGGAGGAAGATTCTCCACTCGGACGCTCTTTGCTGCCTCCAGCGGTCGAGCCGTCAGTCCGTGTCTCTGCAGCTTCTGGCTGGACTGTTTCACGGTGAGGAACTTCTCCACATCTGCAAAATACTCCAGGTTACTCCTTCAAGACTGAAGCGCCTCGTCAGGTAACGAGAGAGAAGAGTTTTAATATGAAATAATGAATGTGCCTCATTTATTGTACGTAGATTCGGCGTCATTTTAAAAGTTCTGCTTCCAGTTCTGTGCTTTTCCTTCTCAGACGAAACAGTTTCAAAGGAAGCTTTTGCTTTGGGGTGAGTTCAGTTTGTTTCCTGTTTTACTTTGTAGGTTACTCTCCTCATATGTCATGTTTTGTTGTACTTCCTGTTTCTGTGTGCTTTCTCACCTGCTTTCTGTATCACCTGTGTTTCCTTCGTTAATTGGCCTCTTGTGTATTTAGTCCGTGTGTTTTCCCTCTTTCGGTCTTCAGGTCGTCTGTTTTGGTGCTCGTCAGTATTATTCTGGTCTGTTCTTTAGTTTTTTTATTTGATCTTTGTTCTTGGATTTGTCTTAACTTGCTTCCTCAGTTTTTGTTGCCTGCCTTTTGTTTTTCGACCTGCTGGTCTAGAATCTTGCATTTGGGTCCAACCCCTTGCTTCCCTGCACCCCCCCCATACACAACTGTGATAGCTGTGTACAAACCACAGCAGGAAACAGACTTCCTCTGCTGCTGTAGATCATGTGATATGATAACCAGAACAGGATCAAATGGACCTTGTGGTGAGACTGTTTTGTCAAATCACCAAAATTTGATTTGTAACCATCATTTCATTTTTCAAGAAAGAGTAAAATACCTGTACATGATGATCTGGGCGATAAAATCTGTCCATTTGCAGATTTGCCATCTAAACTCTAAAATATCTGAAAAATTGCATCATCATCAAGTTTAAAGTGGGGTTTGATGAATCTGGAAAACTGGGTGGAATATCTCTTAAAACCTTTCTTCTACTTTACTTTAGACTGAAACGTTTAGGATCTGGTCTTGATGTCGAGAGAGACGTGGTCTGGACCTGCAGGTCTTCACAGCAGTTATGTGGATCTGTATATTTACTGGAGTCTTTCCTACCTGCAGGACTGTTAAAGGTGACCACGGCTCTGTTGGTCTCCCAGATGATCTCCAGACTGTAGTCGCTCTCGTCCAAACCCGAGATGTTCTCCACCAGCATGGATAACAGCTCTCTGGACATGTCCATGATGTTGTCCAACACCACAGCGGCGCTCTGAACAGACTCTGAATCTGTGAAGAGACGAAGAAAACCTGCTTTACCTCCTCAACCTCATTCTGTGCATCTGAGGAATTTGTCTGTATTTGCTGTCAATGTTAGAAACTGGAAAAATAGATAAAAAAAAAGAGTGAGTGAGAGTTCACAGGTCTCTTTTTTCCTAAAAAATTCTAAATATGTTCTTGAAAGATTCTTGAAAAGAACCACATAAAAAGACTAATTATCAGGAAAGTTCACAGACTGTCCATAACAAATAACACTGCCTTGGTAATAATAATAATAATAATAATAATAATAATAATAATAATAATAATAATAATAATAATAATAATAAACCAGAAAGATTAAAAGAAACTGAAGTGTAATAACACAAGGTTTGATAACAATATGAAATCATAGAAAACTTAAACAGGTTTACTGGATCATCTCTTTGTTCACACACCGTCTTTGTTGTCTGCAGAAGCTCCATCTTCCAGTTCAACTTCTGACGTCAGAGTCTTTGAATCTGTCAGTGAAATGAAGAATCAAGAAAATCAGATTTGGATTAATTATCTGCACACGTGAACAAAGTCCAGAGTGTCTGAGGAAGCAGAACTAAAACATCCTGCTGCTGAGAAACATCTCAGCAAACCAAACACAGAGCAAACAGTTAGCGTTCAGCGTTTTAGGATTTACAGAAAGCTGCCACAGAAACACTCACTAAAACACCAAATGTGGATTAATCCGCCACTGAAAATAGTCCCCAACAAATGCTCCATTTCCTGCTGTTTGTTCAGTAAAAACTACCACGAGCAGCCGTTTTAGGAAATGAATGAACCTTTTCAACCATCAAACTAAAAATCTGTGAGGCGTTTTTAAACATTTACGTCTTCAGTAGGAACCAATGAGCTTCGAGCTCAGAGCCACGGACAGGAAGACGTTAAAAAAGGACCCTGAGACATAAAAGACCAAAGGGAGAAGAAGCAGTTTTACCTGAGATGTCGTCGCTGCTCGCTGGACTCTGAGAAGTAAAGCAGAAACAATTTTAATTCCACAGAATGAAACGATGCAAACTGTTCAGAAATGTTCAGGGAAATAAAGCAGGAGGAGATTTCTGCCTCAGCTTCAATGGATGCAAATAGTCTAATAAAAACAGTCTGTTTGAATTTGGTCTGCATGCAAACTCAAGATGTGCTGCTTTCATTAACATCCATTTTACAGCTGCTCAGAGTCAATGTTTAACTTCACTCAGAAAACTCTGCACTTAGTTTCACCATGAAAGCCTTTAGCTTCAGGAAGTCGACCAGTTTTTAATATCAGATTTTTCTAAAAGTTTTTTCTTCGTGTGTTATCGTCCATTTTCATTGCCTTAAACCAGTGAATAAAAATGCTCTTGATCATTAGAGTCCAAAACAACAGAAGAAGAACAGAGAGTTAAAGTCCAACTTCCTGCTGCCGTCACCATCCAGGAATGTGTTTACACGGAAATCATAGAAGAAGAAAAAGAAGAAAAGGAGGCGACCGACTTTAAACCTTTAAACCAGCCACTCGGACACAATCAGGGGCTGTAGGAAGGTTATCGGGGGGGGGGGGGGTGAACATTATATTTCATTTATATAAAAAAAGCTAAACCCTCTGCAGCACTATCACTTTTTTTTTTTTTAGGAAAATAAGAAATGTGTGTAAAATATAACAAACAGTCACCAAATGAGTGCAGCTGTTTCCAGAATGAATAAAAAGGCCTCCCCCCCTCTCCAGTGTGGACCCCTCTCCCCTCTCTGTCTCCCCCGTCTCACCCTGACAGTTTCCCTTCCTGCAGGACGTTTCCGCTGCAGCTGATCTGAACGACCTAAAAGCTCCTCCGAGCGTCATCTTACAATCAGTATCAGATGAGAGTCTGACCGTTAATCTGACTGTCGGACGTGTCGATGGAGAAACAGTTTTCTACTTACTGAGGCAGAAGTCAGACGTAACTTGACGGTTTTGTTCTCCAGGATGATCTCATGGTTTTGCCTGGCGAGGACTCGCTCTCTCACTGGAACCACATCAAACACTGAGGTCAGAACAGAACACGAGTCCACAGAGTCCCTGACCAGCAGCAGCACCTTCAGCTCATCGTCTTCCTCACGGTGTGATTTTGGTGGTCAGATCCAGACGTGTTTCCTTCACCTTCAGCTCTGACTGAGTTTTTATTCTTGTGTGTTTTATCGCTGCGTTTGATAAATGATCACGCTGAAGATGTTCAGATCGATCTCACTCTCACGTCTGTCAGACAAATGTGAAGCTACAGCCGGTTAGGTTAGCTTAGCTTAGCATAAAGACTGGAGACAGGGGGAAACAGCTAGCCTGGCTCTGTCCGAAGGCGCTGGACATTTACGTTGTCTAAAACATCTGCATGTGTTTTACATTTAACTGTGATTTCCTCCTGAATTCTCAGATAAAAACTTATGTTCTGCTTGAACATTTGATGAATTTTTGTAGTTTCCAGACTGAAAAAGAAAACAGTTGAACGTTGGGGAGTGCAAACACACTCACCGTGCACTCTGATTGGTGGGTTAGAGTAGGGGCCAAAATCACCTGCTGTCAATCATCGTCCCAACAACCAGAAGCTGCAGAGGTGCAGTGCATGCTGGGAAGTCATCTGACCACCTCACAGCTGATGAAATAAGTTTCTGTCTGAGCTGAGATTCAAACTTTCTCACAGAAATTCACCAAAGTTTCACTTTAGTTTTGTCGTGAAGTGAAACTTTCCGTCTCAGTAAAACTCAGGATGTTTATTTCTCATCCAAACGTGTTTAAACTCATTTTGTTTGTGGGCCTGTTTGGAACTCCAGGACCTTATAAACCGTGTAAAGGAGTTTTTTCCGGCAGCCGTCGGACAGACTCACCCTCCTCTGATCGGAAGTAAACGGCGGCTCGTCGGGCTCCGTCCTCCGCCTCCACCCGACAGTCTCCTCCGCTGGACTTCTTCTTGCTCTGGAAGTACAGCTGCAGTTTGTTCTTCAGGGTTTTGGTCTGAACCGGACTCCAGTCCCCCTCCACGACCACCGGCGGACACTCGGTCTCGTCCATCCTGCCGCCCGGTACGAACGCGCGGACACACTGAGCGCAGAGGCGGCGGCGCGCGCTCTCACTTCGGCTCTTTTCACTTTCGTTTCGTCTTAAACTGACACGAAAATGGAAGCGAGCTCAGATCAGCTGACTCACTGAAGCCCGAGGAGGCTTCAGCCTGGGTCTGACCACAGCCACGAGCTCATTATTCAGAAACAACCAGTTAAACCAGTTTGATTCACATCAGACTGAAGTTTTGTCGTTCAAGAGTTCTTTCATGTCCGCGTGCTCGATCACACTTCAGTAAAAGTATTTATAAAACTAAGAACAGATGCATTGAAAGTTTTACTTAAAGCAGGTAACTCAGACGAGTAAAAAACGTTTTTAGGAACAGAAACTTTTCACATTTGTTTTTAAGACTTTTAGTGTTTATTGGAGTATTTTAACTTCTGCAGCCATTTTATTATGATCACACAGAGGAGGACAGCTGGACGGCTGCTGGCCTGCAGGGAGACAGAGACAGAGACACAGAGACAGGGACAGAGAGACAGAGACAGAGAAACAGAGACAGAGACACAGACAGAGAGACAGAGACACAGAGACACAGAGACAGAGACAGGGACAGAGAGACACAGACACAGAGACAGAGACACAGAGACAGAGACACAGACACAGAGAGAGGGACACAGAGACAGACACAGAGACAGGGACAGAGACACAGAGACAGAGACATTTCCACTTTTCTTCAATGACGTTTTAAAAGCATCATTGTGGACTTCAGGAAGAACCCATCCAGTCACGCTCCACTTCTCCTCAACACGTCTGTGGAGGAGGTCTGTGGAGGAGGTCTGTGGAGGTGTTCAGGTCAGGTGGTTCCTGGGGGTGCACATCACAGACAACCTCACCTGGTCTGTGAACACGGCGTCACTGGTGAAACTGACGCAGCAACGCCTGCACTTTCTGTGCAGGGTGAGGAGAGCCCACCTGACCATCGTCACTACTTTCTGCAGAAGCATGTTGACCGGCTGCATCTGTGTGAGGCTGCAGTGCTGCTGACTGGAAGAACGTGAGGAGAGCGGTGAGGACAGAGGAGAAAATCATTGGGACTTCTCTCCCCTCCATTCAGGACATTGCACCTAAACGTCCCCTGCCGTTAACATCATCAGGGACCCCTCACACCCCCACCATGGTCTGTTCTCCTGCTGGCCTCTGGAAAGAGGTTCTGCAGCATTCGGTGCAGAACCTCCAGGTTCTGTAACAGCTTCTTCCCTCAGACCATCAGACTGCTGAACTCTAAATGTCACCTCAGGTCATTCTTCTCAATGCACTTTAAATTAACCTTTATGCTGCTTATTTTTAACTTCATGCACGTTCCTGCTGCTATTTTTGATTTTATCTTACTGCATATTCCTGCAGGTTATTCTTCATGCTGTTTATTCACATACTGTATATATCACAATACTCTGCTGTTCTTATTTTAACATACTTTAACATATCTGTACATATTACTGCATACTTTTTATTATGTACTATATATATATATATATATATATATATATATGTATTGTACATAATAAAGAAGTCTGTATGTACCATATGTATCTCTGCCTGGGGCGCTGTTGGCGCTGGGGGGCGTGTCCTCCACCATGTCCTCGGTGCCTGCTGCCCTTTAGGAAAAAGGGGCCTTTCTGTGTGGAGTTTGCATGTTCTCCCCATGTTCGTCTGGGGTATCCTCCACAAATAACCCATTAAAAGATCAAGAAGATCACCACCTGACCAATGGTGACAAAGAGGAACCGGGTCCCTGGGCGCCGGCCGGCAGCCCACCGCTCCTGGTCTGCTGCGGAGGAAGGACTTACCAGGACGGGTCAAATGCAGAGCAATAATTTCACCAAAAGCACGGCATGTGCATGTTGTTACTGTCGTGTTCACCGAAAAAAAAAAAAAAAGCATGAGCATGTTGTGTGGTGATTGATAAAGATCTTAATCTCTTAATCTTAATCTTATATTATATATATATATATAGATAGATGATTCCCATCAGAGACTCATGTCCTGTTTCTGTCCTCGAATTCTCATTGGTTGTTAGTTCTGCAGTGACGCTTGATGGTGAATTCATTCAGTCGAAGTTCACCAGTGAAATAATGTCCTCTTTCACTCAGTGAGACACCAGGAGGGACAGAACAAGTAAAAGGACATGAAACTGTCCTTCACTCAGCAAAGGGCTGCTCCTGTCCCACAGTGATTCTTTATGTGAATAATCCGTCTTTCTCTTTTGTTTCAGTCCCTGTGAGCATCAGACGAAGCACCTTCATATCAAAGATGTCCACATCAAGACAACAACATAGAGGCGGCTGGAGAGTCAAATCTGATCATTCAAAGGGATCTTATTGATACCTTCAAGTACATAAAATAGGTAAAATAATTGTGTTAACAGAATTATTCAAATTAGAGATAATTAACAAGCAAAGGTGAAATCTCTAGAAGTCTCCATGTTTCACAGCAGACAAAACACACTTGAGACCTGATCAAAGACTTGAAACTGGACTCTGACTCAGTAACTAAAAGTAAAAACATCTGAAGGTAAATTCTGGAATGAAAGGTCAAAATGTGTCCATTCATTTGTTTGCAGATAAAAGTAATAGAATAAAAGACTTTAAACATATTTAAAATGTACTTTATGTTGTTCAACCTGAAGTCTTTCACACAAACACTGTTAATAATGAACTCTGCTGGACAGACCGACAGCGCCTCCCAGTGGAGACGTGTTGAACTTGTAAAAGTGGAAAACACTGATTTTCTTTTTGTTTTTACTCACTCTGACTTCAGATTTTCTGCTTCATGAACATGTTAATCAGAGCCGTAATCTGCACTCTGTCCTCTCTAATCTACGATGTTTTCTACTGTTAAATCAACTTCACACAAACATTAAAAAAATAATTCATGTAAAAAATAACGATATAAACGTTAATGAACACACAAACTTCAGCGTCTAAACCTGAAGTCTGAAGATTCAGAGTAATAAACTGTTAGAAACGACTGATTTCACAAAATGAACGATTTTATTGACTTTAAATCCTTCTTGAGTTCAAATATGTTCGAAACATTTAGGTTCATTAATTCAAACAGAGACAAAGAAACTCTCTAAATGTATTTAAGAATCTAAAATAGGAGAAAGTTTGCAGCTCGTTAGACAGTAAAGGACAAACATGTGACAGAACGCCGTGAGCTTTTCGCTGAGATCTGAACTCAGATCAGTCCGATGTGTCCTCACACTGTTCTGTCTGCAGCGATTGACAGAAAAGTTTTGAAGGCATCAGGCTTCACCGGCCGATTTGTCTTCACCTGTAGAGAAACAAAAGCAGCGATGAGCGATGGACGCAGACAAGACGAGAAAGGACAAAGAGCAAAAACTCATCTCAACGATTTGTGCTGTGTGGAAATATGAAGCGCTGAACTCTGCCACCAGGGGGCGCTGAGGCGGCACACTTCAGTTTGGAAAGTGGAAGGAAGTCAAATTTGTGATGGGAAAACCAGTCACATGTCGAAATTTTACCTTTTGGAGATTTTAATGTCACCTAGAAGCTTATTTCAAACTCTTTTCAAATCTGTTTTCATTATTTTTAGATCTGGTTTGCATCAAGTGTTATGATCACTCAAAGTCAGCTGATCAGCAGGATTTTTTGGAGCAGAATTTTGAGAAAAACAGGTTTAAAGACAAGGATTGTAAATCAGAACACGACCAGCTCCCTCAAACTCTCTCCGTCTCTGAAGCTTCGACATCTCTGTGTGTCTCGTAGCATCTGACTGAGGCGTCACAATAATCTTTGATGATGAGGGTGACCTGATGTCCCGCTGTGTGCGGACAGCCACGCATTTCCATTACTTTTCACACGTCCCGCAAATTGTGATGTTGTTGCAAATCATTAGCGACACTCAATAATAATTCGCGACAACATCACAATTTGCGGGACGTGTGAAAAGTAATGGAAATGCGTGGCTGTCCTGCACACAGCGGGACATCTGGTCACCTTAACGATGAGAGATAAACGTCTTCGTAGGCTGTGTAGACGAACACGTCAGGGCCGCATTTCATGCGCTGTTCGCTTTTCATTCGTAGGAGACAACAACAAACAGCGTGCCTGATTTAAATAACGTTTTTAACATATTAAACAAGTGAAATATAACGAGATATTTTCAGGAATGATAAACAAGATGTTGAAAAATAATAATTTAATGAAAACCCAGTTTCACCAATATTTTGACTTTCGCCCTATTTTCTTGTTTTCCTGGAAAAGTGCCAACGTGACATCCGACAGGTTTTCCCAGATCGCATCACATTTATATGTTCGTTCAACGTCAAGACAATTTAAAGACAGACAGACCTGAAGAGGAGACAAGCCATATGAAGCGGATTCGAAAGGATAAAACTAAGTGAAAGAGGAGACTGAAATAAGATAAAACAGAATAAAATAAATCAAACTGTTGAGTAAAAACCACAGTTTGAATAACATGAAGGGACAAATTTAGTTTAATGAAATGAAAAGTTTCAGGCTTTGATATAAAGGAACTGAGACGTGGAGCGTTTAGTTTGGACCCAGACCCGATCCCAGACCACCGGAGAGGTCTGGGATCGGGTCTGAGAGGTGACTTCAGTGCTTCATTAACTGACAGCAGTTAGATTCTGAACTCTTTCATGTGTTCATTCAGTGTCCACTTCCACATGAAGGACTCAGTTTACTGCATTCTCTCTACCCACAAAACTTATGAATGACAAGTTTCAGCCTGCTCAAAGAAAGAGTGAAAGAAAGTACATTTACTCAAGTACTATATTTAAAGTAGTGTATGTATACTTAATTTTGAGGTACTTGAGTATTTACATTTTCTGCAGCTTTATACTCCTACTCCACTCCATTTCAGGGTACTTTTTGTACTTTTAACTACACTATATTTATCGATATCAACAACTACAACAAATAATCAATAAATTCTAATGTGTTGTTTCAGGTTAAGATTATTCTGAATTGGTCCGTTCTGCGTAATGTGTACTTTTACTTCTGGTACTTTAAGTATTTTAATGCTGATATTGTGAAATGCAGGACTTTGACTTTTAGCAGAGTATTTCCATGCTGTGGTATTCCTACTGCTACTTCATCAAAGATCTGATTACTTCTTCCACCTCTGGTCCTCAGAATGATTGTAACACAAACAGTGGTGTGTGAGTTCTTGTTCTTTGTCTTTATGAGGACACATGACAATTTAAGACCTGGAAAGGACATTTTGTGTTCAAGTGATAGAGTGTGTGTGTGTGTGTGTGTGTGTGTGTGTGTGTGTGTGTGTGTGTGTGTGTGTGTACATACAGTCAGGTTTGGGTGGAGGTGGTGGCGGTGGAGGTGGAGGAGGTGGTGTGATGCAGGTGTAGGACACCTCCAGGTACCTGGTCTGCTCCTCACAGGGATATTCACCAAACACCCACTCAGTGACCGGGACCTCACAGGACCTCCTGTCACTGCAGCTGGAGACACACGGAGAGAAAATCAGGTGGACACAGGTGGCACAATGACACGCCCCTTTAACCTGGAAATATTAACATCCTTCATCCAGTCATGTGTTCACAAAGTGGTGAACTCGCTCCGTCCTCTGTGATCCACTGAGCCTTCCCAGGATGCCCCTTTCATACCCAATCATGATGCTCTCACCTGTTACCAATCAGCCTGTTTACCTGTGGAATGTTTCAAACAGGTGTTTTTGGAGCGTTGCACATCTTTCAGTCTGTGAAACATGTTGCTGCATCAGATTCAGTTTTTTGGATCAGGATGTTAGTTATGAGAGTCGTCACTAATGGTTTACGCTTCTGCTTGATGTGTTTGTCTCATCTTAACCATGCTGATACGAGAGTTCGACAAACTAATGTCGAAAGATGACGAGGCGTTTGCTTACAGATCCTCCACCACCATCTCAGCCCAGGGGAAGGAGCAGAAGGTGTCCGGTCCGTCGTCTGGGTGGCGTTTGCCCTCCCCGCACCTCGTCCCCACACCAACCTTGTACAGGATGTGTTCCAGCTTGATCTTACTGCCGACATCTGGAGGAGGAGGATGGGGAGAACGACGCGTCACAGGATGAAGAGCACACTTCATTTGTAAACCTTTTACTGCACATTTTGTCACAGTAAGTGTTTCTTTGCCACTTTGAAATGACTCACTTTGATTAACAGTGAGACATGAATGTCCTCTCAGACTCTGTGCACTTAACTGACCGTAGAATCAAATGTTTATTTTAGCTCTGCTCTGTTTGCTGTTGACATTTGTCCAACACGCCAGCTGTGGACAAATGTCTTACCACATGTCATTTGCTCTTACCACATGACATCACAGCGGTGTCATTGTGACAGGCGTAGATGATCTCTCCCTCTGCAAGACACACAGGCCAAACTGCACCATCACCATCATCATCATCATCATCACCACCATCATCATCATCATCATCATCATCATCATCACCACCATCATCATCATCATCACCACCATCATCACCACCATCATCATCATCATCATCATCATCATCACCATCATCATCATCATCACCATCACATCATCATCATCATCATCACCGTCATCATCATCATCATCACCATCATCATCATCATCATCATCATCACCATCATCATCACCGTCATCATCGTCATCATCACCATCATCATCGTCATCATCATCATCATCATCACCATCATCATCACCATCATCATCGTCATCAGCACCATCATCATCATCATCATCATCACCGTCATCATCATCATCATCACCATCATCATCGTCATCATCATCATCATCATCACCATCATCATCACCGTCATCATCGTCATCATCACCATCATCATCGTCATCATCATCATCACCATCGTCATCATCACCATCATCATCGTCATCATCATCATCACCATCATCATCATCATCATCATCATCATCTTCATCGTTCTCTGGTCAGTTTCTTGACTCTTGCTCACTCTGTTTTTGTCCTTGTTCTGAACTCAGAATCAAACACATTAAATGTGAATCTTGAATGTTTGACGTCTCAGAACCTTCTAGAATTTAAAGATGGAGACTCTGATGTTTCAGACGAAGCAGGCTGCTGTGTTTTATTAACATTCATGATTATTTAATATGTTTGTTTTTTTCATCCCTCTTTTATATTTTACATTTTTAAACTTAATTTCACCCTCGTTGTTTTATGATCACTGTGTTTGATCGTTTTCTGTAAATAAATCTGATTATTATGTACTTATTATCCAACATGTCCAGCACAATTATACAAATTATATCTGCCCAATATTATGTGATAAATACAATTGTTATAAAGAACAACAACACCCACAAATTTTAGTAATGAATAAAATAACCTTTTTTATAGAAAGCACAGCGATGATGATGATGAGTTCTGTAAATGTGGCTCAGATTCTGGCTTCCAGCTCAGAGAACAGACTAAATGTCAAACACTCACCAGCAGCTGGAGTGAAAAGCTCGGCTGCAGTCAGTACTGCGAACACAACAGCAGCTCATCAGAGTCACAGCATTCATCATTTCAACACGACACGCCGCTGGAGTTCACACCAAACCAATGTTTGACGTGGACAAAGTGATGTTTCTGGTTCGTCACTCAAAAAGTCCAAACGTGAGGACAAAAATCAATTATTCTAATTCTAAATACTGAGCATATAACAACAAAAAGTCTTTAATCTGAATGAATATAAACGTGTTTGTGAAGTTTTCACAATAACAAAATCTTGGATCAGATCACCTTCAGCTCCGACATGTTTATTTATTTGTAAATGTCAACATAAACGCATAAACTACAGAAAATAAAGGACAAGTAAGAATTTAACTTAGGAATCAAAACAACCTAATAACATCCTTTAATTACTGCTGAACTTTTGACTGATCAGTTCGTAAATGACTAATAATGAAAACTGGATTTGTTATTTTTTCATGGATTTGATGTTAAATTATTGTGCAAATGAAATTCTTAGTTCCTGTTCATGCATAACACTGTGAAACAACAGTTTTCAGGGAATAACTCATTGTGACATTTAGAGCTCCTGATTCAAAGCACGGGTCAAACATTACGCTGCTGTTTGAGGTCCAGACAGAACGTCTCACGTGTCCACAGAATAAATGCCACAACTGAAACGCAAACAAAGAAACGGAGTTATGAAAGACGCCGTTTGACTGAAGCAGAGACGATACTCACAGCCGAAGACAACCAGCCTCAGTGGGACCATGTTGGCGTCTCTCAGCCTCCTCGTCTGTCTTCCACCTGCAGACGGTCTGACAGTGAAAGCAGCATCTGGACATGCAGGTATTTATGTGTCCGTCCTGACAGCAGACATGCAGGCGCCTGTCCCGCCGCCACAGGCGCGCAGGGCCTCCTGACCCAGATGTGATGATCACTGAAAACCATGTGGAGCTGCAGGAGACAGATCTATAAATCCACAGGTTTCAGGCCCGTTAAGACCTCCCGTCCCAGCTGCACCTCATTCTCCCTCATAACCCTCATTAAGACGCTCAGAACTTAAAAGACAAACATCTGGATCTATAAACCAGGAGTGCACGCTGTGCTGGACACAGGTCCAAAACAAAGTGAGCACGTTCTGGAGGCCCTGCAGGACGTAAACAAGGTCCACGTCGGGTCCTTTAATCTTTGTGACAGCTGAAAAACAGACAGCACACAAACAGCTGACTGTTAATGATGTGAAGCTCCCACAGCTCCCACAGCTCCCACAGCTCCCACTTTTTCAGCAGTTTAAAACAAATTCTTCAAATTCTTCATTCTTTCGATAAATGTAGAAAAATAATGATGTGAGACTGGTGCCGACGTGTTTGCAGCTGCACAAGTTTTAAGTTGACTTCTAGAAATAATGACTCTGAAATCAACTTGTTTCTTCGATCTCAGTGAAAAACGTCACGTTCATAATCTATTGCATCGAAGAAGCCAAAACTAAAAAGAAATATTCTCAGATAATTGCTGCTCAGGACCCACCACGACAACAAAAACTCAGAAATGTCCCAACATGCATCAGGAGCTTTTTGGAGAAGTCCAGGTGGCCCCTCAGGCTCATAAATACCAGAGTCCACTGCAGCAGCTCAGCAGCCGGAGACGCCGTCATTTTGTCTCACACAGCTGACAAAAGATCGAACATGAGGTTTAATTATTTAGATGTGAACATGAAGACTCAACATGTGAATTTTAGGGATTAGGGAGGCTGGGATTAGCCTTGCCTAACTTTATCTGTTACTACTGGGCTGCGAATATCGTCAAACTTTTACATTGGGTGTTTACTTATGAGAATAAACAGGGCAGAGACTGGGCTCATGTGGAACTCTTATCCAATCCTTTATCGACACTCACCTCTCCACAACCCTATAAACGTAACATACAATTAACAAACCCGGTGGTTAAAGCTTCATTTAGAATATGGGTACAATTTAGGAGGCATTTTTTTTTTTATACTATTTATTTAGTTTTTGTATACAGACAACAGGAACAGAGAAAATAATAATAATAATAATAATAATAATAATAATAATAATAATAATAATAATAAGAAGAAGAAAAATAACAAAGTAATACAAAAGGGGGCATTCAAACTCTCAGTCTGTTGAATAAGCATTATCTTTGCTTTTGAATAATGTCCATTTTCTCCATTTTTGTTCAAAGTCACCTGCTTTGATTCGCAAATGAAAAGTCATTTTCTCCACTGTGTAGATCTCCTCCATAATGTCCATCCAGTGCCCTGTTTTTGGAGCATTAGGTTTCAACCAGTTCCTAGTGATGGCCTTCTTATAGGCAACAAACATTATTTTGAAGAGGTACCTGTCTTCTTTCATAATAACTCCTTCTGGGATCAATCCCAGATACAGAACTCGTGGGTCCCTGGGTACCTTATATTTTAAGATGTCCTCCAAAAGTCCAATACTGTCATTCCAGAAAGGCTGTAGTTTGGCACATGACCAGAAAATATGGCTGTAATTGGCATTGTAATTTCCACATTGTCTCCAACATTTTTGTTGTAGTCCAGTCTGTTTGCTTTTAATTTGTGGCGTAACAAAGAAACATGTCAGATTTTTCCAGCCGAACTCTCTCCAGCGTTTAGAGCTCGTAGAACTGTTGTGTCTTACATAATAAACACCAATCACACTCTGAAATTTCGGTCTGTAGTTCGTCTTCCCATTTAGATTTTATATACAGTGAGGTATTACCATTACATTTCTGTAGACATGCATACAGTTTAGAGACAGCTTTGGAAGGCATTTCCTCATGGGCATCCATCATCATTTTAACTAACACATTGCTTTCTGATGATAAAATGTTTTTACCTGTGTATCAAAAAAGTGTCTCAGTTGTAAATAACAAAACAAGTCTTTATTTTCTAGCTTACATTTGTTTTTAACCCTCTCAAAAGGCTTAAAAATATTCTCTTCTGTCAGTGTGCATATGGCTGTAATACCTCTATCTATCCATGTTGTAAAGGTTTTGTCAGTTTGTCCTGGTATGAAAAGAGTTGTCTGCGAAGGCCATAGCAAAAACCTACAGTCTCCTTCAAGTGTGTATTTTCTGACTATATCCGTCCAGGTTTTTAGTGTTTCAGAAACAGTAAAGTTGTCGTCTTCCTGATGTCTGTAGTGCTTATCTCCTAGCCTGGCCTGAGGTAGATTTCCGCTCTGAGTGAGCTCTATTTTCTTCCATTTGGTATAATATTCTGGAGAACACCAACGTACCATGTATTTCAATTTAGGAGGCATTTTGGATTAAAGCATGCTTGCGGACAATTTTTTTTTCCAACATCTCTTTTGGATAACGCCTTTCAGCACTGGCATAGGAATGGACTGGTGTTTTTCTGTGATCTTTTCACAGACTGTATGTTTACATCATTTGAAACTCTTGCTAACGACCATAACATACCCAGATTCCTTTTTTTTTTTTTTTTTTTAGCTCCAATACCTTCTCAGCTGCATCTGTTTGCAAGACAAAATCTTCAGCAATTCAGGACTATGAAGAACTTGGCTGTTACTCAGGCACTGCTGGATGTCCCAGAATGCTCCCTCTGCCTGCCTTGTCCTCTGGACCTTGTTGGGGCACCGTGAGCCAGCAGAGCAGCCCTGGCTGAGAAGTCCGGTATGAACCAATGGTAGAAGCCAGCCATGCCAAGGAATGATCTGAGTTGTTTTCTGGTTTGTGGAAGAGGACATGATTCAATTGTATGGACTTTATGTACTTGTAACTTAATCAACCCACCTCCAATCTATATATCTAGACATGCACATGCATCCCATCTAGATATGCACATGCAAAATCCAAAGTACCTGATCCATCAGTCTTTGAATAGTTTCCAGGGCACCGTTCAATCCAAATGGCAACACAGTGAACTGGAACAGTCCCCAAGGGGTCCTGAAGGCTGGCAGCTCCCGAGATCGCTGGGTCAGGGGTACTTGCCCATACCCTTGCACAGGTCAGTGGTCAGGTACTTTGCTTTCCCCAGATGCTCAATAAGCTCATCAACTCTTGGAGTTGGATATGAATCAATTTTGGAAACAGCATCCAGGTACCAAAAGTCTATGCAAAATCTTATTGTTCCATCCTTCTTGGGGACCAAAACCACCGGATTACACCATTCACTTTTTGAAGGTTGAATGATCCCCAAGGACAGCATGAGGTCCACTTCTTTCTTCAGCGATAACAGAAGTTGCTCCAGTATCCTGTAACTCAGACGTCTCACAGTTGCATCTTCTTTCAGTACAATGTCATGCTCCACCAGATCTGTGCCACCAGGGTACTCTTGAGATGTTTCTGGATTAAGTAGAGTTTTCACCTGTGACTGCTGTTCTTCAGAGAGATGGCTCAAATCGAGGTCAGCGGATGTCAACGAGTCAAGTATTGGTCATTTACCTCCTCTTCATCCTCAACACCACGGATCAGCAACACCTCTGCCCCCTTCTCCATCCTTGGAACCCACTAGAACGCTGGTGCCCTGGGGTGGAAACTTGATAAGTGGTGGGTCCAAGTCTTCTCTCGACCTCAAAAGGCTCCTGCCACTTTGCCAGCAGCTTGCTGTCACTGGTTGGCAACATGACCGACACCTTTTGAGCAGGGTCAAAGTGTCTGGATCGGGCTGACCAGTCGTAGCAGGTCTTTTGATGCTGCTGGGCCTCCACCATGTGTGCCTGGGCCAGTTCACCCATCTTCTCAAGTTTCTCTCTTTCTGTTGCACCTCCCGGGTCTCCTGCTGCCCCATGAAGGTCTGAATGATCCCAGCCAGGTCTTTGAGTGTGGGCTTCACCCTCAGTGCCACATGCTCCTTCAGAAACTCCAGCCTCCATCTCCTGTTCCTCTGTTGGGCTTACTGGTCTAGTGTGTGTCTCTTTAGCCTCCCAGTTTGAGCCTTGGAGTGAGGAGAAAAATGTAAAACTAGACAATTTCCCTGCGGGAAATTTTGAAAGGGCCACGGGGTCTACTGCCCGACCGCGTACATATACATTACATTATATGCCCATATGTCTGTTTATTTCCATGTGGGAGCATGAGAGAGAAGTGCTCACAGAGGTACTGAGCCTCAGAGGTTGCCACAGCAACTTCAGAGCCCCTCCCAATCATGCTCTATGAGACCCAGCTGCGCACGCACACACACGCCCCCTCTCAGCACTCAGGCACACATGCACTCAGAGAGAGAAAAAGAGACAGAGACAGACGTGGCCGGGCTTAGAGGCCTCTAATTCAAATTCTGTAAGTCTCACACATTTTTCCAGGAGGAGAGGACAAGTTTCTCTACAACTGTGGAAAAAATCATGCCTGTAGTGTGTAAACTGTGGCCGGGAGGAGCGTGGAAAGACAGAAAATCTGGAGTTAAAAAACGGCTCTCTGCCACTGAGGCTCAGTGGTTGTCACGGCAACTTGAGCTGGTTGCCCATGACGATGGGGCAGACAGACAGGGGCGACAGAAAAGCGGAGAAAACGAGCGATTTTCTGCCTCTGCACTCCTCTCACATTTGGGCTTCTCCTGAGAGAACGGTAGCTCCTATCAGAAAAACAAAGACACCGTGAGCGCCTTGAGGACTTCCTGAACGTTTTGGTGTAATTTTGTGTTTCTACAGAATATTTTGTGGACACAGTCGCGAGTTGAAAACAGGGCTCCTTTCTGCTTCTCTCCGAAAATCTTTGTATTGGAGTGCATGGAGAGCAGAGACAGACGTGGCCGCGCTTAGAGGCTGCTAATTCAAATTCTGTTTGTCTCACAGATTTTTCGAGCACATTGTGAGAGAGAGGACAAGTTTGTCTACAACTGTGGAAAAAATCATGCCTGTAGAGTGTAAACTGTGGCCGGGAGGAGCGTGGAAAGAGCAAAAATCCAGACGTTTTTAATCGGCTCTCTCCCACTCTAGCGATGATGTCACCCACTCTAGCCTCTAACTGTCCACGCAATACACACCCATTGAAATCAGAGAATTTCTCCAAAAACGCTCATGGTCATTGATGAGGGATTACTCAAAAACTACAAGAGTTATCAAAATGTGGCTTAACAGACTAATAGACAAGACTTGTGTCTACAATTTAGAGTTGAAACGGAGTCTCTAGGTGAAAGTATGCTGGAGCAGTAGCCATTAGAAAAAGTGTGATAATTTTCAGCTCCTCCCATTCATTTCTTATGGGAAATGAATGGGACGCATTCTGTAGAGAAAAATAATAGCACGCCGATCCCGATCGAGACGCACGTTTTGATATAACATTTGCGTGGCTGCTCCCAAAACTGTAGGAGGAGTAGCGAATCGAAATTTGACACGGAAGAGGAAGAATAAGAAAAAACACGCAGGATAACAATAGTGGCCCTAACTAGACAATTTCCCTGCGGGAAAAGTTGTCTGTTCCCTCTTTAATGAGAAGAGAGGCTGCTTTCAGTCAGCAGAAACGTTTCCATGCCCTCAGTAACTCTGTGACAAACTGATGTTTCTGAGTGGACACACAACTGAACTGTCAGCAGTGCAGCTTTCTTCCATATTCAGACGAAACAGAGGAGGAAGAATGATGCATGATGTCCATACAATGTTTGTACACACACACACACACACACACACACACACACACATAGATTAGATAGATAGATATATGTATGTGTATGTGAGTTTATTTCGTATCATTTGCTGACCTCACACCCCTTCAGATTAGAAACCTAACTTGTTGTGATGTGGAATAAAATCCTCTCTGACTCTCTGACTGGACTTTTCTCCCTCCTGAACTAAAGCTCTGGTTGTTGTTTCCAGGTGTGAACTGACAGCAGACACTGACCTACACATCCAGTAGATCTGTACACAACATGGAGGTCAGATAATGTTCTGTATTAGATCAGCGTGCTGAGCTGAATGTGTATCAGGCTGCTCTGGTCCTGCTGTCGAACTTCAGCTCATGTTAAACATTAACGACGTGGTTTAACTGATGTCTTATCTGTGCAGAGTCCTGCCCTCTCTGAAACGAAAGGTTGTCCCAGGTGAGTTTGACGTCAGCGCAGAGAGGATCTCACCTGGTGAGTAGACACACCTGGAATATGAATTCAACAAACAAACACGTGTGAAACTGTAAGACAGACTCAGACTGATGAGTGAAAACTGATCGCTGTTGGTCTTCAGGTGTTTGCTGACTGTTCAGGACTTGAGATCAGCTGGACCAGAATCACTGAGTGTTTTTAACAAAGGAGCAAAAATCAACGATGGAAGGACGACGACACGAGAAAACAACATCAGCCGCCTCAGGTGAGCGATGATGGACATGGACTGTTTG
Organism: Chaetodon auriga; assembly: GCF_051107435.1. Taxonomy (NCBI): domain Eukaryota; kingdom Metazoa; phylum Chordata; class Actinopteri; order Chaetodontiformes; family Chaetodontidae; genus Chaetodon; species Chaetodon auriga. The sequence continues at coordinate 28,716,298 of NC_135078.1, read as the reverse complement.
ACTAAACTGTTCTCACATTTACGTGAATCAAGAATCAAAAATCAAGATTGACGCTATAAAAATACTGACACTGAGAAAAGTACAGGCGCCTGTTAGTCGTGTACAGATGAGACAGTTTTCAGCAGAGTCTGAAGTTCAGACCGAAGGTCGACAAGGAAGTTAAAACGTCTTATGATAAGAGCAGATATAAAACAATTGGACGTTTTCCACCTCTGACTAACAGACAGACTCTGAACCTCCATCTTTATCACTGCTGCTGTGAACAAGACCTGAAGCTGTCACCTCTGCAGGATTAAACCATTGATTTGTCTGAGATCTACACGTTTGTGAAGGCACTGAACTTCTGTGAGTGAGTCAGTTCTTTGTGATGTATGTGACATCAGTTAACGTCTGCAGTCTTCGTTCAGATGCTGCCAGTATTGACAAAAACATTGTCTTGATCGTAGATATCGAGTCTTTCAGATGGTGAGTCGACAGTGATTTTCTGTATCAACAATAACATTTTCTTTTGTTGCTCAGTGTTGGATTAAAACACCTCCTCAAAAAAATTGACAAACACCCAAAATCAGCAGAATAAATGATTTTTTTCAGTTTTCTCTGCAACATTTTCACTGTAAACGTTTGACGTTAAAACAAAAAAGCTCCAGTCTGACACGAGTGATGTCATGGCTTCATGTTGTAAGAAGGAGTGTGGAAACCATTTCAGGTCACCTTCTCAGGTGTTCAGGTCCAGTCTTCAAATCCTCAGTGGAAATTCATGCATGTGGTGTGTTCAAGTGCTTCTTGTCGATTAGATCAGAAACGTGTGTGTGTGTGTGTGTGTGTGTGTGTGTGTGTGTGTGTGCTCATATGTAACATGAGGCAGCAGCTGATGAGGTGAAACAAAGGCACGAAGACGAGAGCTGAACCTTTCATCTTGGTCTCTTCAGGTTGTGAAACAGGTGGTTTGCAGTTGATTTAGCAGCAGAGTGACAACATGGCGACTGCAGCAACAGGTGAGTTCAGTCAGACTTCATCAGTCTGGATTAGTGATGGGCACACCAGTTCTTTTAGACGTACTGAATCACTAGAATCAGTTCACTAGAAAGATTCGTTCAAAAGATTCGTTCACTGAATCACCGAATCATTCAGTGTTTGGCAGGAGGAGCCTGCGACTCCTGAACTGATATACGGCTGAACGGTTCAAGTTTCAGTTCAGTGCACAGCTTCCAGGACCGGGAGACGAGAGTGTTGTGACTGTGTTGCTTTGACAAACACATTTGTAAATATAAAACTATATATAACTATATTATAAATCATGATGTTTTAAGTGTCCTGTCCTATGGTATGCTATTTAACTGGTCTACTCGGCAAATTGGGCTCAGTGAGTGATCCGTTCACTGAACGTATACCCCACAGTACATTCAGTGAAGGATTCATACTGAATATGCACCGTTCCCTCGCAAATTGTCGCAATGAGATGATCAGACAGTCACGCGTTTTCTCAAACTGCGGGTTTTATACACTATTTGTTACATGCTGTGTCCTACTGTACTGTTGTTGCGGTGGCAAATTTAGCAGAGTTTAAAAAAAAGTTAGTTTTCTCCGAGGTACACTTGAACACAACACACCCCCATCTCCCTCCGTCGCTCCTCATTACTGCCAGCGTTTGTTTATCTGGAAACTAAATCTGTTAAAACAACGGGGAACAACGGTCGCCATGAAAGTGTATCCCTCAGAGGAAAATGATTCAGGAGAGTGTAGTTCACTGAGTGATTCATATGGCAAGCCGTTCCTGCCAGAAATACGCCACATTCAGTCGCGTTTCAACTTCATTACGGCGTAAAAAACGCCGTTTTTTCAGATTTTACGCCGTTTTTTACGCAGTAATGCGCAAAAAGAACGCCGCTTTTTACGCCGTAATGAAGTCCTCCAAGAACGCGCGTAAAAAACGCCGTTTTGCGCATCAAAACGCGCGTAAAAAAACGGCGTTTTCCTAGTATGACAATAATCTCCACCCTTCTTTTCTCTCAGCCACTGAACTTGAAGTGTCTGCGCCCAATCGCTGATCAAACAGACCAAATCAGTTCAGCACAGATCTCCTTTGTGGCATAGTTTGTCCTGACTTACCTTGTAGTTTCTCGTAGGTTAATATTTTGGGTGATAGGCAGGAACATATCCCATAAAATAACTTTGTCGTTATTTTAAATTCATCTTCCATGCATCGTTTATTTATTTTTCTTGGTCAATGCTTCTATGTTGTTGATTTTGTTGATTTTCACCGGTTTACTCCCTGGCCAATGAAGTGAAGTGGTACAGTGGTTAGAGCTCTGGAGACACACACACACACACACACACACACACACGTATGTATATGTATATGCAGCCAAAATATATATCTATATATCCTAACAATGCATGGAAGGGGAGTTTAAACAATGACAGAAATGAGAGGAAGTACAAGTACACACAGGCTTCTGCCACCATGTTTACTAACACAGGGCTGCAAAGTCAGTGGGTTTACATCCAAACAAATACATACAATACAAAGGATTCGAGTAATTAATGCCACTCGCACCTGTAAGCTAAAAGGTCTCTGTTTCAAAGTCCAGAGCTCTAACCACTGTACCACTTCTTCACTCCATTGGTCATGGAGTAAACCAGTGAAAATCAACAATAACATAGAAGCATTGACCAATAAATAAATAAATAAATAAATAAATAAATAAATAAGCATGGCAGAGGACGACGAAGTTAATTTATGGAATGTGTTCCTGCCTATCACCCAAAACTACAAGAGAAACTACAAGGTAAGTCAGGACAAACTTTGCCACAAAGGAGATCTGTGCTGAACTGATTTGGTCTGCTTGTCTTGATCAGCGATTGGGCGCAGACGCTTCAAGTTCAGTGGCTGAGAGAAAAGAAGGGTGGAGATTATTATCATACTAGGAAAACGCCGTTTTTTACGTGCGTTATGGTGCGCACAAACGCGCGTGTTTTACGCGCGTTTTGATGCGCAAAACGGCGTTTTTTACACGCGTTCTTGGAGGACTTCATTACGGCGTAAAAAGCGGCGTTCTTTTTGCGCATTACGGCGTAAAAAACGGCGCAAAATCTGAAAAAACGGCGTTTTTTACGCCGTAATGAAGTTGAAACGCGACTGAATGTGGCGTATTTCTGGCAGGAACGGCTTGCCATAGATTCATGCGTCGGTGACGCGGCGCAGTCGGCGCGCGCGGTCCCTCCCTCAAGCGATTCGTTCGTTTCTCAGTTCAGTTGAACTGTCAGCAGCGCCGCCTGCTGACAGTTCGTTCGTCAAGTGATTCGTTCGTTTCTCAGTTCAGTTGAACTGCTGACAGTTCGTTCGTCAGCAGGCGGCGCAGCTGACAGTTCAAGTGAACTGAGAAACGAACGAATCACTTGAGGAAGTGATGCAGTTCAGTACGTTCACTTAAAAGATTCGTTCTTTTGAACGAAACGTTCGCGAACGAGACAACACTAGTCTGGATCACACACTGTGTTCTCTCAGCGTCGGCTGTCTCTGTCCTGCACTGAAAGTCATTTTGTGTCCACAGCTCCATGAACATCCACTGCTGCTGAAAAGTCTTTTGGATTTGTTTTTATAACCAATTAAGACTTTAGCTCTTTCCTCTGAGACAGATCTCACAGTCCACAGAAGATAAGGTGCTGTGGATGGTTTGTACCACCTTTTCTAGTCATGGCACCTCACTCCAGCTCTGCATCCCTCCTCCTCCTCCTCCTCCTCCTCCTCCTCCTCTCCCCTCTCCTCCTCCTCCTCCTCCTCCTCCCCTCTCCTCCTCCTCCTCCTCCTCCTCCTCTCCTCTCCTCCTCTCCTCTCCTCCTCCTCCTCCTCCTCCTCCTCCTCCTCTCCCCTCTCCTCCTCCTCCTCCTCCTCTCCCCTCTCCTCCCCTCTCCTCCTCCTCTCCTCTCCTCCTCCTCCTCCTCCTCTCCATGGGGGTCTCCAGTCTTTCCACTGGGAGCACCTTCATGCTGCACAGAGTTCCTGTGTGTGAACAATGAAGCCATGGCTGAATCGACCTCCTGATCTCACGTTTTCCTCGTGTTTGTTTCAGATCTGGTCCAAAGTTTCAGACAACAGTGTTTCTGTCATAAGAAGCTCTACTGTTGATCACATGTGATCATTAAACCACTGAATGAATGCTGTGTTCTTACATTAACAGATCAGCCTCCACTGAAGCGCAGGAGCAGCTTTTATTTCCTGCCACCTGACAGTGAGTCAAACTGAACTGTGTCATCCTGCTCTTTAAGAATATCTGAGTTTACAGTATTTTGTAGCTTCAGTCTGTCAGTAAGAAACTAAACCTGAAGTCAAACAGCAATGAAACTAGAAATGAATCAATGCAAGTCAGCGTTTATTTATCTTTTCTGATCTTTGTCTTTCTCAGTGTCTGAGCTGAGGGTTGTTCTGCTGGGGAACAGCTGGTCTCAGAGGAGTTCAGTGGGGAACTTCATACTGGGACAGACGAAGTTCAACACTGAGGAAGAAGCAGACTGGTTTCAGACAGAAAGAGGACAGTTAAAGGACAAAGACATAGTCCTCGTCAACAGTCCAGATCTGCAGCATCCAAACATCTCTGAACACAAACTGACAGAGTTGATAGAAAACTGTGTGAGAGTCTCTGATCCTGGACCTCATGTGTTCCTGCTGGTTCTGCAGCCTGAAGACTTCACTGAGAAACACAAACTGAGGCTCTGCTGCTTCCTTCAGCGCTTCAGTGATCGATCATTTGATCATTCACTGGTGCTGATATCAACACCCAGAGAGGAGAGTCCAGGATGGATGGAAACATACATGGAACGCCCTCCATTAAAGGACATGATCAGACGGTGTCACTCCAGGTTTCTGTGGCAGAAGAACCTTGAACTTCCACAGCTGTTAACACGCCTGGGTCAGATCGTAGAGGAGAACAATGTGGAGCATCTCAGCTATGAAGAATTTATAGACACAACATCTACTTTACCAGGTGATCAAAGGCCAAAACCAAAGGAAGCACAGACTTCTATCATCGGTGCTGTTAAAGCTGCTGGTAAGAGCAGAAACAGTCCTGAGAAGAAAAACTCTGTTCACACAAATCCTGTTTGATTAAATTAGAGCATTAAGCTGAAAATTAATGATGTCATCTTTTTACAGGGCGGAGTTCAGTTAAAGGAATCACTGCTAGATTCTCAGAGAAAAACCCTTTGACTCACAGTAAGTAAATTCATCAGTGTTCATCATCAATTTACAGATTTTTGGTGGCATTTTTCTCCAGAATGAACCCAAACTCATCCCACAATTCTTCACCACAGAAACACAAAAAACTAAATAAAAACATTTAAAAACAAAAACCTTAAATCACATGTTTCACATGTTACTATCTTCTATCTGTGACTTTCATATTTTGTTACTTTTCATTTACAAAGCACCTTTTAGGGGAAATGTGATGCTGCCTTTTCCTTTAAAACATCCAAATGTTTGTATTGAACAAATACTCAAAATGTTTAACACGTATGTTCCCATCCTCCACATCCACTGCTCTGTGTGGACAAAACAGTGTTTTAATCAAGTGAATGAAGGAAAGATAATTAAGATATTATAGCAGAAGATTTATTAATGCAGAGAAATCGCTCTGAGACGCTCACAAAGCAGAAATGAAACAGAGAACGATCAAACAAACAAAGATGGTAAAATCTGCTTAAAGTGAAATCTTGAAGAGCATTACACAGAACAATTCAAGGTTCAATGATTCAAATCAACAGAGACAGAAACAAAATGTGTCCTCCAATGACTCCATCAGCTTCCTTTCACTTATTTACTTACTTTTGCTTAGTCAGCAGATTACAATGTACAGGCTTTAGCCAGCGATGGCTGATGGTCAGCAGTCGGGCTGAACAGTTAATCACAATATGGACAAGAGAAACATCCAAATGACAGGAGCTGCACAGACCAGGAGTGATGGATGGAGTCATGAACATGACAGCACATCAACAAGTGCTCACACAGAGAAGAGTGTTAACTCTGCCAAACATAATGAACTGAAGAGGCACAGAAACATGCTGCACCAATGACTGCAGGTTACATTTATCTGCCCTTTTGTCTGTTCATTTATAAAATACAGGGATGTTCACAGCATTTCACCTTCAATCAGGGATCTGATTCTGACCACCTGACTGTCATCACGTCATGCAGGAACTAGTTAACCCAATCCTTGCTGCTGTGATATTTTAAAGCAGGTGGTTACCTCATGATGAGTTTTGTGTCCTCTTGTCTAAATGTAAAGAGACAGGCAACAAAAAATTTCCCCAAGTGTCAAATCTCAATGTTGACAGGTATGAATCCTGCTAACTGTTAGGCAGCGCCTTAAATTTGGTCGTGCTTGGACTCAATAGACAGACCAGAGACAAGCGTAAAAGAAAACCAGGTTTATTAACAATCAGGGGAACAAAAAACACACTCATAAGGAGTGGAACAAACAATTGTCCACGTGATGGGTTGAGGCTGAGCAAGGGCTGACACGGCAGGTAGGGACTAGAAAAAACTCTCTGCTGCTGGTGAAGAATGAAACAGAGACTTCTGCCGGCCGACAAGGTTTTTATTTTCTTTGTATAGAAAAGGTCAATCATCACCCGAGCGGTAGAATGAAGAAAGACCCCAAGCATGGGGAGAGCTAAACATTTATACCTGAGGAACGCCCCCTACCCAAAGGTGTGGTTGGACCTTTTGGTCTGTTGGAGGTATCGGTGCCGGCTCCTAAGGGAGTGGTTCACACCGGAGACACCCTGCAGGATTTTGTATGTAGATGTTAAGAGGTCCAGACACCAGAATTTAAAACAGAAAAGGACCTGATATCCTGGTGAGGAAATGGGAGGTCGGGTGTCTCAAGTAGATGAAGTACAAGGAGCTGAAATTGCCATTAAAGCAGCAACTGGCAAGACTGAGAGTACTCACAAGGCAGAGATGAGGATAATCCAGAGACAAACCAAGCTCAGCGTCTTCCTTCTATACTAGACCTCTCATTAGGCTCATGTGCTCCAGGTGTGCTGCTGAAGAGGCGTGGCCAGACAGACAGGAACAGACAGACAGACACATAACACCAGGGAAAAGGCGAACAGAGAACACTGGGAGCAGACAGGTTAGCCGATCCTAACACTAACCTGGGATCTGCATATGACCTCCATATATGACCATGGCCCTCTGTGATCACTGATCGCTGCCATACAGTCGATTCACTTTCATGTCTCTGACTGCCAACACATCTTCTCTAAATTCAATTTATTATGTCAAACAGCTGAATATGAACATCATTTGGTTAACTGTCAATTATATAATGACACATTACATTTTAGAAGATGTTGACTCTGAATCAAACCAGAACTTTGACCAAGTCTGCAGATGAGTGAAGAGATCTCTTCATGTCAGCAGTGCAGTGATTTCAGACTCACAGTTAATGTGGTTTCATCTTTGTCTCTGTTGTTTTACAGCGTCTGGAATCAGGATTGTGATGCTGGGAAAAAGTGAGGACAAACAGACAAAACTTGGTAACTTCATCATCAGGAACCAAAAGAAAACTTCACCAACCAAACAATGTGTGGCTGTGAGTGCAGAGTGGAGAGGAAATCAGCTGACAGTCGTGAAAAGTCCAAACATCTTCAGTCTGTCTGTGGAGGACATGAAAACAGAGATGAAGAGCTGTGTGACTCTTTGTCCTCCTGGACCAAATGTTCTTCTGCTGTTAGTGAAACCTTCTGATTTCACAGAGAAGAACAGACAAACACTGAAGTTCATCCTGAGTTTGTTTGATGGAGATGCTTTTAAACACTCAATGGTCATCCAGACACATGAGGGGAATGAAACAGCTGTTAGTCAGCTCCTTGAAGACTGTGGAGGAAGACGCTTCAACATGGCTGAAGGTGACCACGAGCTGTTAATGGAGAAGATTGAGAAGATTGTTCATGAAAACAAAGGAAGCTTCCTCACCTTCACTGAAGAGACCATCAGACCAAAGTCTGAACACATCAGAGCAGCTTTAAACCTGGTTCTGTGTGGGAGGACAGGAGCAGAGAAGACTTCAGCCATCGAGGCCATTTTAGGTGGGACAGAGTTTCATTCAGTCTCCGATTCCTCAGAGTGTGTTAAACATCAGGGAGAGGTGTGTGGACGTCGGCTTTCCCTGGTGGAGCTGCCTGCCTTGTATGGAAGAGCTCAGGAGGCAGTGATGGAGGAATCATTCAGGTGTATCTCCCTCTGTGACCCTGAGGGCGTCCATGCCTTCGTCCTGGTCCTACCTGTGGGTCCCCTCACTGATGAAGACAAGGCAGAGTTAAAGATCATCCAGAACACATTCAGCTCTCGAGTCAATGACTTCACCAGGATTCTGTTCACTGTGGAGTCAGATCCTACAGCTCCAGCTGTGGTGGACTTTGTTAGAGGAAACAAGGACATTCAGGATCTCTGTCAGAGCTGTGGAGGAAGATATGATGTTCTCAACATCAAGGACAGGCAGCAGATCCCAGAGCTGCTGGAAGCTGTAGAAAAAATGAGAGTTAAAGGATCCAAATGCTTCACGAACGACACGTTCACCAGGGCTCAGATGGAGAAGGTTGTAGAGCAGGAGAAGACTAATGCAAGACTCAAAGCTGAAGGTGAAGGCAGACATCAGAGCCCACAGTGTCTCAGGATTGTGCTGATCGGGAAGACTGGCAGTGGAAAGAGCTCTTCAGGAAACACCATTCTAGGAAGAAAAGAGTTTAAAGATGAATCAAGCCGAACATCCGTCACCAAACATTGTGAGAAAGCACAGAGTGAAGTGGACGGTCGTCAGGTCGTTGTGGTCGACACTCCTGGTCTGTTTGATCCAACTTTGTCCCATGAAGACGTTCAGGAGGAGATGGTGAAATGCATCAGTCTTCTGGCTCCAGGACCACACGTCTTCCTGTTGGTGTTACACATTGGCAGATTTACACCAGAGGAGAAGGAGACACTGAAACTCATCAAGGAAGGTTTTGGGAAGAAAGCTGAAAAGTTCACCATCATTCTGTTAACTGGAGGAGATAAACTGAAGAAAGAGAAGATATCTGTTGAAGAATACATTGAAAAAGAATGTGATGATTCCTTTAAGCAGCTGATCGCTGACTGTGGAGGAAGATACCATGTGTTCAACAACGATGAAGAACACGACCGAACACAAGTGAGTGAGCTGATGACCAAGATTAACACCATGGTGGAGGAAAATGGAGGCAGCTGCTACACTGATGAGATGCTGCAAGAGGCCAAAGCAGCAATAAAGAAAGAGATGGAGAGAATCCTGAAGGAGAAGGAAGAAGAGATGAGGAGAGAGAGAGAGGAGCTTCAAAGAAAACATGAGGAAGAAATGGAAGAAATGAAAAGAAGAATGGACGAACAGAGAGCAAAAACTGAAGAGGAGAGAAAACAGAGAGAAAAACAACTTGAAGAAATGAAGGAAAAGATCGATAAAGAACGTGAAGAGAGAAAGAAAGAAGAGGAAATGAGAGAAGAAGAGAACAGGAAGAGAAAAGAAGAGGAAGAAATTCAACGACAGGAGTGGAAACAAAAAGTTGAAACTTTGGAGGAAAAAATCAAATCAGAATCAGAATCAAAGGAAAAGATTTACAGAGAGCTGGAGGAGAAGAAAGAAGAGATGAGAAAAGAACGAGAGAAGAAGGAGAAAGAACAAAAAGAATGGTGGGAGAGACGATATGAAGAAGATGAAAAGAGACGAGAGGAAGAACGAAGAAGACTGAGAAAACTGCAAGAAGAGTACGAGAAAGAAAGAGACAAAGATGAAAAGAAAAGAAAAGAAGAGGACAGAATGAGAAGAAAACAAGAGGAAAAAGAGAAAAAAGACATTGAAAAGGAGAGAAAACTGAGAGAAAAACAACTTGAAGAAATGAAGGAAAAGATCAATAAAGAACGTGAAGAGAGAAAGAAAGAAGAGGAAATGAGAGAAGAAGAGAACAGGAAGAGAAAAGAAGAGGAAGAAATTCAACGACAGGAGTGGAAACAAAAAGTTGAAAGTTTGGAGGAAAAAATCAAATCAGAATCAGAATCAAAGGAAAAGATTGACAGAGAGCTGGAGGAGAAGAAAGAAGAGATGAGAAAAGAACGAGAGAAGAGGGAGAAAGAACAAAAAGAATGGTGGGAGAGACGATATGAAGAAGATGAAAAGAGACGAGTGGAAGAACGAAGAAGACTGAGAAAACTGCAAGAAGAGTACGAGAAAGAAAGAGAACAAGATGAAAAGAAAAGAAAAGAAGAGGACAGAAAGAGAAGAGAACAAGAGGAAAAAGAGAAAGCAGAAATTGAAAAGGAGAGAAAACTGAGAGCAAAACAACTTGAAGAAATGAAGGAAAAGATCAATAAAGAACGTGAAGAGAGAAAGAAAGAAGAGGAAATGAGAGAAGAAGAGAACAGGAAGAGAAAAGAAGAGGAAGAATTTGAACGACAGGAGTGGAAACAAAAAGTTGAAAGTTTGGAGGAAAAAATCAAATCAGAATCAGAATCAAAGGAAAAGATTGACAGAGAGCTGAAGGAGAAAAAAGAAGAGATGAGAAAAGAACGAGAGAAGAGGGAGAAAGAACAAAAAGAATGGTGGGAGAGACGAAATGAAGAAGATGAAAAGAGACGAGAGGAAGAACGAAGAAAACTGAGAAAACAGCAAGAAGAGTACGAGAAAGAAAGAGAAAAAGAAGAAGAGAAAAGAAAAGAAGAGGACAGAAAGAAAAGAGAACAAGAGGAAAAAGAGAAAAAAGACATGGAGGATAAATATAAGAAAGAAATGGAGAATCTGCAGAAGACACGTGAAGAAGAAGCCAGAAAGAAAGCTGAAGAGTTTAATGAGTTCAGAGAGAAACATGAGGAGGAATTTAAAGCTCAGAGAGAAAAACATGAAGAAGAAATGAAAGACAAAGACAAACAATATGACATCTTAAAGGCACTTAGAGACCACAAAGAAGAAGAAATGGAAGAAATGAAGAGAAGAATGGAAGAACAGAGAGCAAAAACTGAAGAGGAGAGAAAACTGAGAGAAAAACAACTTGAAGAAATGAAGGAAAAGATCAATAAAGAACGTGAAGAGAGAAAGAAAGAACAGGAAATGAGAGAAGAAGAGAACAGGAAGAGAAAACAACAGGAAGACATTGAACGAAAGGAGTGGAAACAAAAAGTTGAAACTTTGGAGGAAAAAATCAAATCAGAATCAGAATCAAAGGAAAAGATCTACAGAGAGCTGAAGGAGAAGAAAGAAGAGATGAGAAAAGAACGAGAGAAGAAGGAGAAAGAACAAAAAGAATGGTGGGAGAGACGAAATGAAGAAGATGAAAAGAGACGAGAGGAAGAACGAAGAAGACTGAGAAAACAGCAAGAAGAGTACGAGAAAGAAAGAGAAAAAGATGAAGAGAAAAGAAAAGAAGAGGACAGAAAGAGAAGAGAACAAGAGGAAAAAGAGAAAAAAGACATTGAAGATAAATATAAGAAAGAAATGGAGAGTCTGCAGAAGACACATGAAGAAGAAGCCAGAAAGAAAGCTGAAGAGTTTAATGAGTTCAGAGAGAAACATGAGGAGGAATTTAAAGCTCAGAGAGAAAAACATCAAAGAGAAATATGCGATTTAGTGAAATGTGTGACTAAAAAGAGAGAAAATCGGAAAAAAATCAAAAACTTACTGACGAAACAGGAAGAAGAAATGAAGCAGGAGAAAACTGAAGAGGAAAAGAAGAATCTGGAACAAAAACATGAAAAACAACTGAATGACTTGATTCAGGAGCTTTTGCCAGAAGTCGACACGTCACTGTGCAGCATTTTATGAAGAGATTTGTTTGCTGTAAACGTCACAGCTGATAGTTTCAGGTTTTCAGTGAGTGAACAAGAGTTTTTAAAATATGTAATTTTTTCCATTATCAAAAATCTGAGCTTCTGTTTTCTTAATTTGAGCTTTTGATCAGAACTGATTTTTGTTTTCCAATGAGGCGTGTTGACCTGATGGGGGCGCTATAGGAGCACCAAAGGACACCAGTATCATCTGAAATCATCACGTCTGCTGACCAGAACAAACAAACTACCTGATAAGTCAGTTTCAGTCCCTGTTTCACACACACACACACACACACACACACACACACACACACACACACACACACACACACACAGTACTGTGCACTCAGTGGCCACTTTATTAGGTACACCTGTTCAGTCTAAAGTGTGTTCATGCTGATAACGTTCAGTGTTTGCTCACGTCGTCACAAATGTGTAAATTCAATGATTTGTTTATTACTGTGGTGTTCCATCACACTGAGAGGTGTTTCTCATGTTTGTCCTCCCTAAAAACACATATTTCAATCAACTCCTCTGACAGTCACCAAAAACACAACCAGCATCATGAAGCTTTATGACAGCTGACTGTTCATGTGTTCCTAATAAAGTGGCCACTGAGCGTACCGGCCTATCAGAGCTGATCTGTTCACGCTGCAGCGTTTGCTGATGCATCTTCAAACATTCATTCACAGACTTTTCCACCTTTCAGAAGGTGTTTTCTGTCTTTACCTGGTTTCTGTGTCCTGATGTGAGCGTTCTGAGCTCAGCTGTGATTTCAGCCTTTCACTGCAGAGCATGTTGTCATGTTCCTTCACAGTTCACTGTCAGTGTGTTCACACACAAACATGCACTCAGACACATGCTGCGTGCTGATGTCGCTTCATCTGGTAAAAACTTTGTTTGAAGAACATTTTTCACAGACATTTTCTGTTTTCTGCTCTTTTTATTTGTTCTTCTATGTAATTATTTCATGTGTAAAAGTAAAACATTGTCTTGTTGGATTTGTGGTTTTTCTTTGCTTTTCTTTGTTCTTTGTGTTGGTAATAATAAAAACAACCTCTTTACATTTTGGACTGTTGGTCTGAAGGAACGAGTGATTTTAAACTCTTTTCTAACATTTAATAGACCAAACAATGGATGAGAAGATAATCTGCAGATTCACTGATGATGAAAAAGTTTTGCAGCCCAACATGATTTACTTTGTACTACAGATTTTTAAAAGTTTTAAAGTTTGGAAAATGAAGCCCTTCATCTCTTGTAACTGAGCTGAAAGTGGTTCAAAGCTCGTTTTAGAGCACTGAGACTTGCTGGTCAGCGCTGAGCACAAAGCCTCAACACTGGTCCTGTTGAGCAGGAATCTCCCTGATGTGTAAACTGAAATGAATGAAAGAAACATCATATTTTCAGCTCCTTTATTATTTCTCAGCACTTTGTGAGTGTGACCTCCAAACAGCACAAACCTTTTGCTGTGTCTGTGACTGGAAACCTGCCATCAGGACAGAGAGAGTGTGGACTGACTGTGAGCGACTGACTGAGAGAGAAGACTGAAACACTGCATCAAACATGTGAGAATGAGCAGTTCATTGACTCTGTAGCAGCCTAACATAAAGATTACTTCAGCTGTGGAGCATCCTGGCACTGACTCGGCTGACACGTTGTCCTGGATGTGTCCTCACACCACTGGATCAGCTGTTGAGGCTCCAAAACTGGACTTCACTAATGAAGCTTCTTACAGGCACAACAGACCGAGAGCTTCCACTCCAGCCAGGGCTTGGTGTGACGGCGTATGCCGTGAAGGGAGGTCCAGCAAGAAATTAAACCAGAGGGCACCAACGCTCACTCCACCGTCTGAACTCTTGCTGCAAAACAGGTACGAAACACTGACTCTGAATGACGAAAGGTGAGATACTTTAAGAAAATACGTGCTGAGGATGTGCTGGGATGCGTCATCAGTGATGTAACCTGGGGTCATCCACTGCTTTTAAACATCAGACAGTCTCACCTGGGTGACCCAGTCGGGGTGATCAGTTCCCGGCTTGCATGCCAGCAGCAGTTGACCACTTGGCGTCCCTCTTCAGCCAAAGTCACCTGGTGACTTTCTCTCCACCATCAGTAACAGACTTGATGGCTTTCATTGTTGCCAATTCCACTCGCCCGAGTTCGGTCAAGGCTTTGCAGAGTGACCGGCCTGCGATGCCCCGGCATCCCAACTCAATAGGTTTACTGGAGGTTTTCTAGCCCTGTCCCAACTTCTGGTACTTGGCACATTGTGCTCGTGTGCATCATCCATGTGGTCTTCCTAGAGTACAGTGAGCTCCAACATGATCACCTGCTTTGTAGTGTTGGAAAAAAAAAAGATCAGTGTTGTTGGGACAATGTGTTCAATGTGCTCAGGAAACCTCAGTTGCTTGTCCAGGTCAACTTTCAACTGTCAGTCAGCAGCTGAGGCAAAGGGGGGACTGATGCATATTTCAGCTGAGAGGTGTGTCTCTGTCTGGCTCTAACAAACGTGGATCTTCTTTAAACGGTGGTGTTTGCTGGTGTTGATGGCTAATGCTACTGTCTCTGCAGCTGCCTTCAGGACCTGATCATGCCTGTAGCAAAGGCTGCTGAGGGTGTGTTCGAGGGATCCTATTCCACAGTAGAGGGCACAAGATGGTGTTTCACTTTTGCTCCAGATTCAGAGGCTTGCAGGACTTGTTAGGACATCATAGACCACCTGGATCAGGAACCAGACTCTGTCATCATCTGTCCGCAGGATGTTATCCCAGGTGATCCTTCGCTGCTCAACAGATTTCCACTTTGTCCATGTTCCTTGTTGTCTCAGACTTACCATTCTGCTTGCTCTTTCTTCCTCCACTGGTGCTCGAACTTATTCTTGGAACAGCTGGCATCTGTCATTGCTCAGGACTTTACAGATTGGGGTCCTGGGGAAGTAACTGGGACCTGCTTCTGCCTGTGGCCATATTACCCACTAGTTCCCTCTGCCTCAGCCTGGACTCTGAAACCTGTAATACACTTGATGCTTTCCACTTCCTGCCTGCCCTGGCCTGGAGTCCTGAGAGTCTCTGTACAGAAGCACCTCTCTTGTCTGTTGCACCATTAACTCCCCTTTCAGACCGCTGAAATTGAGCTGCAAGATGTCGCAGTTGCCATATAGTGCTGTACTACTTCGGGTCCAGGGACGGCCGAGCCATCTCTGAAGGTCGCTGCTGATCTTCCTCTCCATTGACTCTGCAGTTGATGTAGGGACCTCGTACACCAGCAGAGGTCACAGTTTCCAGGACAAGTTGGCATGATAGTAGACCAGGATTTAAAACATCCTGGTAGGCCAGATTTGTCTACCTTCATGAGCCAGTCACTGAGGTTGTCAAGGGTCTTTATGATGTAAGTGGAGTCTTTAAGGCTGGCATCAAAGATTATGTCCAGACTTCTCTGGATGTTGTGGACCCAGAAGTGATCCTCAACCTGAAATCATTGTTGTAATCCAGAATGAGATTTCTGATGTTGCTGTGCACATGGTGTCTCTGCAGGGTGGTGTTCTTTGAGTGTTCCTCCTTAGGAATCCATAACCCCTCCACACACCTCCACTGGTCAGCAACTCTCCCTCTTTGCCATATAACTCTCAGGATCTTCCAGAGTTGTCAGATGTGTTCTGGACCTCTCTTATATACTACATATGGCACACTGCTGGGCTCTGGAGCTGAAACAGATCTTACTCCTTTCACAACCTCCTGGACCTCCTTTTGGCTGGTGTGTTTATGAGAGACTTCTGGGGATCAAGTGGCTAATCTCTCAGTGGATCACTTAAGGTGTTCTTGAGAAAGCAGTTGACCTCCTCTGGTGACCCTGAGAGATGACCACTGCATTTGTTTCCGAGCAGCTTTTGGACAAAGCCAAAGGGATTTGTCATGAAGGCTGTTCTTCTCCTGGTTCTCTCCCTACCCCGTTTCTTGCGCCACTCTTCTCTTCCACAAGATGTTCCTTAATTCAGTGAGAGGTTGCTTCTGCTCCTCCCTTGGAATACTAACCATGAGGCCAGAAAAACTAATCACACCAAAACCAAAAACCAAATCTGACCAAAACCCAAGAAATAGTCCCAAGGCTACTGCTGGGGCTAAGGGCCAGGAGAAATATTGCTAACTCCCCGTCTGCTGAGGGCCAGAAACAAAACTGGTCACACCTCATAAACCAGACACAGATCTGATTGGGGACTCCATAACCAGGCATGAAGGAATGGCAAAACTGAAAATCTTAGCATGAATCTTAACATTCCAACTTGGGGAGAGGCGTCAAATCTTTCAGCAGACTCCTTGCCCTGAATACATGGCTGACATCGGAATGCCTCAACTGTGGGATAAAGTTTATTGACAATTTCAACTCCATCTGTTGGAACTGTAAATAGCACTTTGGCACTAACCTGCATCATGCACTTGGGATAGTGTACCAAAACAAGAGGATCAAATGCCCCTCATTAGATCCTTCTCTCATTCATCAGTCGCTTGTGTGTGAAGAGGCAGAAAGTAGCAGAAAGTGGAAGCACCTCGATATTGTACTTCAGTACAGCAGGTCATTAGCTACTTCCTACCTCTGTGGTAAATGTATTGTGTTATGTGAGGAGTCTCCTTCTGTCCAAAATGAATGCGGGAAAACTGATTCATGCTGTCTCTCAACCACTCCTCACAAAAAAATGTTGTTTTGAACGTCACAATAGCAGCAAACAGTCGCTGCTGCTGTCTGTCCGGCTGGAAACCTTTCAGACATGTTGACAAACCGGTTGGTTGACAGGTGGTTCATCCAATGAAATCTTTAATCTGCCGCATATTTAGTCTTATCTGGACCGTAATACTGAAAACGTATTACATGAAATGAAAGGACAGTGTCAGTGCTCCGCCAGTATGACGCCACTTCAGACCTGAAAGGTTTTCTTCATCCTTAATTTCTGTTCAGTGCGGCTGTGGCTCAGGAGGTGAAGTCATCCACGAATCAGCAGGTCAGTGGTTTACATGTCAAAGTATCGTTGGAGAAAATACTGAACCCTAAATTTCTCCCGATGCTGAGTCATCGGTGTGTGTGTGGATGGTCACTGCTTATAATGAGCAGGTGACACAGTCTCCATTGAGCAAATATGTGTGTGAATGATGACTAGTGTTATAAAAGTGCTTTACCTTCACTTGGTCGTCTTTGACAGGTTTCAAGCGACAGAGATTCAGATCAACTTCAACGAAACTAAAGGTAGAAAACACCAACTGTGTTTTTATACACTCTCTGTATATAATGTACATATATATGTTTGATTTTTATTCTGTATTCCTTTTTATTGTGCGTTTGTCTCCTTCTTTATTCTTTATTCTTGGTCTAATTGCTGTCTGTTACAACATCAAATCAAATCAAATTTATTTATGAAGCACATTTAAAACAACAGCCGTTGACCAAAGTGCTGGACAATTTTCAACATAAAAGCAACATACAACAAGAAACAGACAGAAATAAAACTCTCACACTGAGTTAAAAGCCAAAGAATGAAAATGTGTTTTAAGAGGGTTGATTTAAAAACAGGCAGTGAGGGGGACAGTCTACTATGCAGAAGCAGCTCGTTCCAGTTTTTGGGGGCTACAACAGAAAAGGCCCGATCTCCTGTGACGATTACTATCTAACTGTAAGCGTGAGAGAGAACTCTGGCTAACAGCAACATAAAGAGCACTACAGTAGTCAAGACGGGACGAAATAAAAGCATGGATGACTCTTTCAACATCATTAAAAGACAGGCAGGACTTGACTTTAGATAAAAGCCTCAGCAGGAAGAAGCTGGATTTCACCACTGAATGAATTTGTTTGTCAAATTTAAAATCACTGTCCATTATCACCCCAAGATTGTTTACAGTGGATTTTATGTATGGACTCAGTGAGCTCAGGTCCATATGGGGGCCAGTACGCGCATTACTCGCTCCAAATAACAGAACTTCAGTTTTATTTTATTCACATCATCATCATCATCATCATCATCATCATCATCATTATTTTATTCAACAGCATTTCCCCGACATGGGATCAATAAAGTTCCATCTTATCTTGTCTTATCTTAGCAAATCAATTAAGTAGGATAATCTCCTTCTTTTATTTGGGCAGTAGCTTTGTCCCCTTTGTCATAACAGAACTGAATAGAACGTCCAAACTGTGCCTGAGTTTGTGTGTTTGCATGTGTGAAGTTTGAGAATGTGCTTGTAGTGGATGTATGGTGTGGGATTCATGTACATAGTTGTTAAGTTTGAAGTATTCTGTCTGGTTTTATGTATTTGTGTACTATGAGGTTGTACAGAAGGTGAAAATAATTTTCCTTGCAGAGCAACAAATAAATCTAAATCTGTCAGCACTGTAGATCAGTAGAACTGATTATCTATCAGCTGACATCAGAGGAATCATTCAGGTGTGTTCCTGCTTCATAGCTTTCTATTATCAAAGTAAGTTCATGAGCTGATCTGGAAACAGCTTTCTGTGAAATCACACATGAACCTTTACTGTCTGACTCGCTGTCAGCTGTACATCAGTCACTTCAGGTAAACGCGCACTTTCAAACGTTGGAGACAGAAACACCAGTTTCTTCTCTTCAGAGGTGACGTGTGTCAGTGACTCCAATTACAATGTGTCTTTAGGCAAATTGGCACTTTTATGCAAGGCGACGTACATATGAGATTTCCATAGAGCACAAGCAAGGTTCTGAACAGGAGAGAACAACAAGAGTAAGCGCCCTAACGCCAATTTCTGGCCCAATTTGACAGAGGTGCTACAAGGTGACGCTTCGAGTGCATAGAGTGAATAGTAACGTTTTTTTTTTTTTTTTCAAGAAAGAAGGTGTTCAGTAAAGAATTGGTCTTTAGCCTTTTCGAGAAGGATTCCGTGGACTGTGGCGTCCTGCTCCACTGACAGACTGAGGAAGTGGTTCCTCCCCCACGCCATGCGGCTCTTTAACTCCACTCAGGGGGGAGACGTTAAACATTAATGTCAACATTCCTCAGTGTTCTCAATGGAATCTGCACAACACTCTGTTCAACATGCACCTTGACTTGCTTTCTGTTTGCACTGAACATTTGAACTCTGGACATCTCATGTAAACTCATTTAAACACTTGACATTCAAACTTGCTTTCTGTTGCATTGGACATTTTTACTTCTACTTATGTTTGGACATTTTTACCTTCAATTCTGTTTGCACTGGACATCTTTAATTTTAATTCTGTTTGCACTGGACATGTGGACATTTTTACATTTTTTAGCTTTAACTTTTAACTCCTTGCTTGCTGTGCTGTTAGATTATTTATTGCATGCCTTTTACTTAAAATTTGTGGAATATGCTGGAACTTGTGAATTTCCCTCGGGGATGAATACAGTATCTATCTATCCATCTCATCTATTGTTACCACTCCCGTATTTTACATTTCCCTGTACTAGGTTGCCAGTTTCTGTATTTCCCCTTGTTTAAATTGTTCAGAATTGTTCATTCATTCATCTTCTTTACCCGCGCATCCCATTTCACAACACTCACACCTACAGACAATTTACAGACCAATTAACCTAATGAGCATGTTTTTGGTCTGTGGGAGGAAGCCAGAGAATTGTTCATATTTTTCAATATTCCTTGTTTATGTTGTTTATATTGCTTGTTTGCTATTTAATGTCTTTTTTACTGATGCCCTCTATTTTTTGCTATCCACTTTGCTGCTGTAATACTGGAAATTTCCCCACTGTGGGACTAATAAAGGAATATCCTATCTTATCTTACACGTATAGCTATGCCAACAGCTACATACAGTGTAAAAAAGGATCACTCATAAATAAACTCAAAGAGAAGAAACGCATGGCACAGAATGATTGGCTTGGACTGTAAATTGTGCTGTGATGTAGCAGTTTCAACAATACACTCATTTCACCCTGGGCTTTTCTAACATATTCCAGTTTAGAAAATATTTCCAAATGCATTATTTTCACAAATTCCCAAAGTTTAGACCCGGCGGAGCGTCTGTGTATGTATTGCTTGACCGATACTGCTCATGGCTGCTCAAGTGATCCTCAGATTTTGGAAGAGTACATCTCCTCCAAACTTTAGAAAATGGATGGAATCTATGTTAGAAATAGTATCATATGAGCAAATGTTAGCTAGAATTAATAATGAAGGTCAGAACTTTAGGAGGTCACGGGATGTTTTTTTTTCTGCTCATAACATTGCTGGGACACTGTAATGATGTAAATGTACCACTGTGGTTGCTAAACAATTTTGTTTCTTTACATGTTATTCACCGTTTACCTATGGATATATTTTTATGTATTAAGAATGCTGTATGTTCATGCATACTCAAATTAAACTTAAATCATAAAAAAAGAGAAAACACCTCTTGGCTAATCCGGCCTCGTACTGACCGGGGTTGGAGAAATAGTCAGCCTTGAAGTGGTTAGCACACACCAACAGGCTTTTGCCAACTGTAGCGGGGACGTTGCCTTCAAAAATTCAATTCACGCCGCTCTTCTGTCCTCTGCAGCTCATTACAGCCAACAACAGAACACTGGGTGTGGTGGCTCGTGTTGACTCATGAGTCCTAACACGGTGCTTTCAATAGCGAAATGGCGAATCTGTGAGAAGGTAGCGCTGCATCTGGTGGGTGGACAGACACCGGGGAGATGGGGAGGGGGTGGTGGCTGGTGGCTGGTGGGCATATGCAAATGTGCCTGCTTCTTACGTAGGAAGCGCCGAATTCGATGGGCTCGTTTGGAAGCTGCAGGCAGGGTGCTTTCAGAAGTCTGTATATCACTCAAAAAAGCACAGATGGTCTTATATCACACTTTTTATTGCGTATGGCAGCACCAGAGACCCAAAATAACACCTCAATACCCAGAAAAAGTGAGTTTTTCATAATATGGGACCTTTAAGGAAGTTTTCATACAGGCCTTCATGCTCTCAGCCTGAACCAGAGGGGAGGTTGGCGGTTTGAATCCCCTCTGAGGTTGTTGAGGTGACTTTGACTCTGAAAGAAGTGTTTTGGTGTGTGAGTAAGATCATTTCCATCCTGCTTCTTCTTCCTCCAGGTTCTTCATGCAGCAGTTGGTCTTCGGTCAGTGAACGTCTCATCTGTCCAGCAGTGACGTCATGGCGGCTGCAGCATCAGGTGAGTCCAGTCATCAGACGCTGTCTTCTCTCTCTGGAAGAAAAGCTCTTTGTCCTCAGACCTTCAGTCCAGTCTGTGAACCCTGAGTGAAACTCTGCTGAACACGAGAACCTCTGTAAGCTGTAGCTCAGTGACAGATCAGACAGACTGATCCCAGATCAGCTCACAGCTGGACTCACTGCTCAGTCAGCTCTACGTCACATTTCATCACTGCTGTTTTATTCCACCTGGATCACCTGATGTCAATGACACAGTGGTTTCTGTCATGAGCAGGTGTGTCACCTCCAGAGTTACATAAAACTTAGAATATATTATTTTATATTATCTGATTTTTGGCCCACCAATGTGACTCCACTTGATCTGGATCTCAGCTGCATTCAGTGTCATCAGGTCTTGTCTGGTCTTGTTGTATTACAGCAGGTCTCAGGTCTCTTGTGGATCCAAGTGAACTCAGCTCTAATCACATGTTGTGTCATCATCATCATCATCATCATCATCATCTTGGATTGAAGATGTGTTTTTGAGGCTGATGTGTTGATGCTCTCTTCCATCATGGCTGCTTGTTGGTGGAGCTTCATGCTGCTGTCAGTGTTGGTGTTGGTCTCTCTGATTGGGTCTGTTCAGGTCCACTACATTCTGGACTGGGTCTAACTATTTTTGGGTCTCCTCATGACCAGGTCTTCTGGCAGGTTTTCCATGTGTTTGTTTCAGATCTGGTCCAAAGTTTCAGACGACAGTGTTACTGTCATAAGAAGCTCTACTGTTGATCACATGTGATCATTAAACCACTGAATGAATGCTGTGTTCTTACATTAACAGATCAGCCTCCACTGAAGCGCAGGAGCAGCATTCCTTTCCTGCCACCTGACTGTGAGTCAAACTGAACTGTGTCATCCTGCTCTTTAAGAATATCTGAGTTTACAGTATTTTGTAGCTTCAGTCTGTCAGTAAGAAACTAAACCTGAAGTCAAACAGCAATGAAACTAGAAATGAATCAATGCAAGTCAGCGTTTATTTGTCTTTTCTGATCTTTGTCTTTCTCAGTGTCTGAGTTGAGGGTTGTTCTGCTGGGGAACAGCTGTTCTCAGAGGAGTCCTAGACCCTTATTCCAGTCCAAGTTCTTCCTCCCTGAGGGTTTTCATACATTGGCCACTTTTATTGACTCATTAGATTCAACTTTATTGTCATTGTCAGTGCAACACAGAGACAACGAAATGCAGTTTAGCATCTAACCAAAATTGCAAATAGTCATAATGTTGAAAAGGTGGGTACAGGTAGTGCAAGTAATTTCTATGAAACCATAAAAACATGAGCAACATGGCATGTAAACAGGTGACATGTGCAACAGGTAGTAAGTGGCAGTGCAGTCGACGCGTCGTGACGTGAACGTCGAGGACTGTGATTGGTCCGTTCAGAACGTAATTTTCGGTTCAGTCGCAGCCCTATGGTCGCAGCACAACAACACCGCCATTTTCAAAGTTTCTGTGGTGAGAGCTACAAGAAAAACTGGACCAAGCCGAAGAAAGAATTATCAAGGAGGTATGCAAGTACGACCACCTCTACAACTCCTCTTCGTGGCAGCAAGAGCCCCCCGAAACCATAGAAAGACACAACCACACCCCCCTAGCGGCTTGGCGGTGAATTGAGGAGCAACGCGTTCCCTCGACGCAGAACTACGAATGCTCAGTGACGCGTAGGGTGTACTCCGTAGGTACGGCGTCGCCGCGACGCAGAAGTGTAAACCAAGCTTTAGACACCACTTGTGCTGGAGGTCCTCGATGGCAGTCAGCTGGGCACCGGTGATTTTCTGAGCGGTTTTCACTACCCATTGCAGGGCCCTCCACTTGGAGACTGTGCAGCTGCCGTACCATACTGCAGTTGGTCAGTGTGGGATATGGGCGTGGGTTGAGCTGCAGTGCACCTGCGTGGTGACACTCGGTGATTGGGTCACGTGGTGTTGCTGGCGGTAAGGATTCGTAATATCAGCTGTTCACGGTCTTAGGTGAGTTGGTAGTGAGTGGGTGATGAGGAAAAGCCTCTTGTGGACCACCTGTTTTAATGTCTGAAACTTGAAAATGAATTTTGATATGGAATAAAGAAACCCTCACTTGAAACTTGGATCAGGCTACTCTTTGAACGAAGTGCATCCGACAATTTCCCCTGTTCAGCTGCTCGGCGACCAGAGATTTAGTGACAGTCGTCACAATAGTCAGGATGCTCTCAATGGTGCAGCGTCTGTTGGTCAGGAAGTCCAGGGTCCAGTTGCAGAGGGAGTTCCGGATGCCGAGGTCACTAAGTTTGTTGACCAGCTTGGAGGGGATGACTGTGTTGAATGCTGAGCTCACATCAATGAACAGCATCCTCGTGTAGTTGTTGTTGTTGTCCAGGTGTGTCAGGGTGGAGTGCAGTGCCGTGGAGATGGCATCCTCCGTCAACCTGTTTGGTCAGTAGGCAAACTCATGGGGGTTCAATGTGGGGGGAAGACAGCATATGAGGTGGGCCAAGACCAGCTTCTCAAAGCATTGTTGAGGAAGTGCTCCTCAATCCATAGCTTGTGAGTGTATTTAGCTTTCCTGATGCCCTTCTTCAGGTTAGCTCTGGATGAGCTGTAGGCCGCTGCATCGCAAGATCTGAAGGCAGCATCATGTTCCTTTGGTAGGAGGCGAACGTTACTGTTCATCCAAGACTTCTGGTTGGGGAAAGTTCTTATCAGTTTGTGGTGGTGACCTTGTCAACACATACGTTAATGTAATCCAGAATGGAGGAGGCATTTGAGTCCATGTCAATGGAGTGCAGCGTGGCCACGGGTGGTGAACAGACTCCAGTCTGTGTGTTGGAACTGGTGCTGGAGTGTGACGTCCGCTCCCTCTGGCCATACTTTAACAGTCTTCACTGACGGCTTCACACATTTGATGAGTGGTGTGCACTTGGGGAGTAGGAACAATGAGAGGTGATCAGACTGTCCCAGAGACATAGCCATAGACATGGTCCAGGGTTTTGTCTCCTCTGGTGGGGCAGGAGACATTCTGGTGAAATTTGGGTTGGGGGCTGAGGGGAGTTGAAGCCAGCATTATGGATGATGGAGTTGGAGATTGAACAGGTTCCGTTTTCTCACCCCGTCCCAGCCAGCTACAACCCCCGACATAGCCTCCTGTTGACTAGTCAACAGGACCCATTCTGGGATGGAGCACCTCCTGTCATCAGGTTTGCCTCAGACAGGACACCAGCCCTTAATGCTCCACCCTCTCAAGCACCACCCCTGACTTGTCCTCCATGCCACCTGAATACCATGACTACAAGGAAGTGTTCAGCAAGACCAAAGCCACCTCTCTGCTTCCTTATCGACCATATGACTGCGCCATTGAGTTACAGTTGCCTATATTCCCTGTCTGCACCCGAGACAACAGCTATGGAAAGCTACATTAATGACTCCTTGGCAACAGGTATTACCTTACCATCGTTCTCACTTGTAGGGGCAAAAAGGATGGATCCATCTGAGACCATGCATTGACTAGAGAGGGCTAAATGACATTACCATCAACATCTGGTATCCACTCCCACTCTTGTCCGCCTTCAAGCTACTACAAGGGTCCACGGTCTTCACCAAATTGGACCTCTGTAACGCCAATCACCTGGTTCACATTCGGGAGAGAGACGAGTGGAAGACAGCCTTCAACACCCCTACTGGCCACTATGAGTATCTAGTAGTGCCTTTCATCTAACCAATGCCTTAGCAGTGTTTCAGGCTCTGGTAAATGATATTCTCAGAGACATGCTAAACCGCTTTGTGTTTGTCTACCTCGACAACATTCTGATTTCCTCCCGGTCCCAGAAAGAATACTTTCATCATGTCCAGACTGTCCTACAGCGTCTGGACATGAACTTGCTTTTCATCACAGTAGAGAAGTGTGATTTCCATCCCCCCTCTGTCTCCTTCCTGGGATACATCGTGGCCAAAGACAGTATTCAGATGGATCCAGCGAAAGTTTCCGCTATCACCTCCTGGCCCGACCCCGAGACCCCACCCAGCACCCATCCTCCAATTCCCCGACCCAGAGCACCAGTTTATCATGGAGGTCGACGCATCTGGAGTAGGGGCCGTGTTATCCCAAGGCTCAGCCGATGGCCAGAAGCTCCACCCATATGTCTACTTCTCCTTGGAGATGGCTTGAAGCCACAACCAGTTTGTCATCCGGATTCCATCCCCAGTCCAATGGCCAAACTGAGCAGATGAACCAAGAAATGGAGATGGCGCTACACTGCATGGTTTCTCAAAATCCTTCTTCATGGTCATACCAAATAATTAGGGTAGAGTACGCCTACAACACACTCACCAGCTCCACCACAGATCTATCACCCTTCCATTGTGTGTATTGCTTCCAGTCCCAGCTCTTCCCAGCACTGGAGAGGGAGGTTGCCCCCCCCCCCCCCCCCCCGAGGTTCATCCACTGATGCTGCCGCACTTCCTCCCAAGCTCACACACAACCACTGCCAACCGACATCGATCCTGGACCCTAGCATATCATGAGGGTCAGAAAGTTTGGCTCTCTACCTCCCTCTCAGGATGGAGTCCAGGAAGACAGCACCCAGGTTTATTGGATCTTTCCCCATACAGAAAATCATCAGTCCCACAGCAGTGAGGTTGCTCCATGAGAGTCCACCCTACTTCCACGTCTCCTGAGTTAAACCTGTAAAGGAGAGTCCTCTCATGCACATTGAGCCACCACCTCCACCTCCTGTCTACCCTGTATGCCGCCTACTACGTTCACGTTGTCAGGGCCAGGGTCTTGAGTACCTGGTCAACTGGGAGGGTTATGGTCCCGAGAAGAGGTCATGGGCTCCTTCTTGACACATTGTGGACCATGGTCTCATCACTCAATTCCACCACCAACACCTGGATCAGCTCACCAGGGCTCCTGCAGTCTCGGGAGGGAGAGAGCAAAGAACCAGGGTGGCATCACCACCAGATGAAGAGGACTTATCACGACATATTTGATATTTATTTCACATATTTTTGATCCTGTGCTGAGCTTATTGCAATGAAATTTCATTCAGCATACATGTTTTTACTGAATAACAATAAAGTTTGTCTAAGTCTAAGGTAGGTGTGTATTACACAGACACAGGACTCATCACAGGGACCATTCTTGAGGTGTGCACACAAGATCTAAATTCTACAGACCTAATTCATTTATCATAAAGTGATACAGACGTGTAGATTTTATAATGCATCACAAGGTCCAAGAACTTAGAAAGCCAAACCGTTTCATGCTCAGTATGAACAAATACCCTGACTGGACAGGGAATAAAAGTCTCAACTAACAAAAATATTGTGACAGAAAATGACGTTTTCACTTCCTGTGGCCAATCAGTGAAAAGCACTATTCTTAATGTAGTGTTCATTGTTGTTGTGTTGTAAGAGTAGGAGTAGTTTGTGTACTTTCATGGAGAACACAAAAAATATTCCTGCATTCTCAAGTCCGAGTGTTGACAGGCATAAATCCTACTAACCTTTGATCTGCATATGACCACCATATATGACCATGGTGTTGGTGCTGGTGGTCTTGTGCTCGGGGTAATGATGAGTAGATATTGCTGCTTCCCACCTATGAGAGGACAAGGTGTGGAGGCCAGAGAGTGATGAGCAGCTTGGATGTAAAACACTGTTGAACATGGAGGCCATGGGACTGAAGGCTGCATGAACAGCTTGATGGAATCAGAGACTGTATGGTGGTGATCAGGGTGCTGAGTGGAGCAGAGTGTCTTGGAGAATGAACTGAGGCAGAGAGAGAATCATATTTAAAAAGACAGCAGCAGGATGATTGGCTGACAATGAAGGCGTATTGCTGTGAACAAACAATGACAGCAAAGAAACAGCGAGCATGTGAGAGGAGTGAATTTATCTTGAAATTGTTTTGTAGTGTCTTTCTCTAATGTTTGTTTTGTAAAGTTCTGCGTTTTTTCAGTGGAGCCCTGGCTCCACTGCAAGCATGAATTAATAAAATCAAATCAAATCAAATCAAAAAATGCAGGAATGAATGAAGTCCAGGCCTGAGCTGCAGAAGAACAGTCATCCTGACTGAACTTTCACTACAGCTTCATTTCTTTTAATGACACTGATCGCTGCCATACAGTCGTTTCAATTTCATGTTTCTGACTGCCAACACATCTTCTCTAAATTCAATTTATTATGTCAAACAGCTGAATATGGGGGGCGCTAGTGAGCCAAACATGGCGTAAGACGTGTTTTCAGGAGCTCCCGCAGAAATATGATTAAAAGGGAATAACAATGGCGCTCATTATAAATATTCAACATAAATCCTAAACTGCATAAATTACAACGCTGAGAAGAGAGTAGGGAACTCTTCGAGATGACGACAAAACTACGAAAATACACCGGACCTTCAAACAGCGGGCCGTGTACAGCCTCGGAGCAGAGTACATCCGACAACCCGGACCAGCCGCCATCTGCTACACGACAACAATTCACGGAGATGGAGGCTGAAATGCTTAAATCGGACATTCTTTCCTCCCTGCGAGCAGACATTGGCTTGATAATCAGAGAAGAAACGAAGAACGTGCTGGCGGATGATTTCAGCCATCTGAAAGGCGAGCTGCAGGCAATGAGAGCAGAATTAGCAAACAACACGACGGCAATACGTGCTGATATGGACCAGATGAAAACTAACATCAAAGAAGTTGAAGGTGGTTTATCGACATGGTCGGATGAGATGGTGGCGATACAAGATACAGTGAGCGAGCTCAAAAATCAAGTAAAAGATTTGAAAGAGAAATGTGAGGATATGGAAGGGAGGATGAGACGAGGCAACATCCGGATCGCAGGAGTCGCGGAGAAGCCAGGTTCGAGCACCACTGCAGCGGTCTCTAAACTTTTGAAAGAGTTGCTGCAAATAGATAGAGACCTGGTAGTGGATCACTCCCATCGCAGTCTCGCGCCAAGGAAACCGGGAGGAAGACCACGGGTAATAATCGCGAAAATGCATTATTATTATAATTATTATTATATGGACATTTTGAAGCATGCCCGAGAGCGAGCCCCTCTGAATACTGATAGAGATCCGGTGGCCATTTTTCCAGATTACACGACCAGTGTCGCGAAGGCATGGGTAGCATTTAACGACGTGAAAAAAACGCTCCGTGGTCGACATGGGATTCGCTATGGCCTTCTCTTCCCTGCAAAACTCCGCATTACATTCCAAGGTGAGGACCAGGAGTTCCTCGATCCAGCCAAGGCCATGCAGTACGTGACCAGAAACATCACGTCCAGGAGTGATCATGGAGAGTGACCATATTACACCCTCACTGCGGATTAAAGGTCCAGTCCCAAGCTAAAAAAACAACCCTTTAATATCCTTGATAAATGAGAGAAAAAGACTGAGGACTGAGATAGATATAATGTACACAGCACAAATGTGAGTTGTATATATACTTTCGGTTCTATTTGTAAGTGTTACATAGCTTATAACATATGAATATTTCTTGACTTTTCCCTTGTGTTGATTTAGGTTATTATTTTCAAGAATGTCAAACATAATGTTTTTTAGGTTCTGTTGGAGCTCTTGTCTACTGTGCAACTACAGTACTAAAGTAAGAGTACGCAAACTTCCTTAGTTTGCATAGCTGCCATCTTAGCAGCTTAGGCCCAGGAGCCAATAGGGCAGTCCTGGATATTCCTATGTTCCATGACCCTAAGACGCTTAAAGAACGTTCTGACCGGACATTCCAGATCTCATGTTCCTCAGAGATCCCATTGCTCCAGAAGAGCATTCATGTTCATGTTCATGATACAAAATGCCTCACCTTTGATAAGCTCAGTGACTTTTTTTTTTTTTCTTTTTTTTTGTGTGTGCCTCCTTCACTTATTCGGGGATTTACCCCTGATTATATCCTAAATTATGGGGTCCCTTAAAATAGTTAGTTACAATGTTAAAGAACTCCACAGCCCTATCAAAAGAAAAAAGATTCTAAGCCAATTAAGACAAATTGGATGTCAAATCGCTCTCCTACAAGAGACCCACCTCCCAGACAAAGAACATGAAAAGTTAAAAAGATCTTGGGCAGATAAAGTGTACTATTCCTCACACATGTCAGGGAACAAAAGAGGAGTGTTGATCTTGGTGCATAAATCAATAAATTTTATAGCAACAGCAATTCATAAGGACACAGAGGGCAGGTATATTTTAGTAAATGGAATCATTGATGGATTAAATATATCCCTGATGAATGTATACACCCCAAATGAAGACAATCCAGTCTTTATAAAGACCATTTTCAGCTTTCTACTACAACATAGCACTGGGCTTTTATTAATGGGAGGAGACTTTAATTGTGTTATGTCACAGTCTTTAGATAGACAGCCTGCTCCAAAAGCCCCACTCCCAAGAATGGGCAAAATGCTAATTTGTCAATGTATAGAGACTGGCATTGTGGATGTATGGCGACATAAGCTACCTAATAGAAGAGATTTCACCGACTACTCAAATAGACATCAATCTTATTCAAGGATTGACTTCTTCTTTACTCCCAAATCTGAAATTTACAGAGTAATTGACATAAAAATACTTTCTATTACATTTTCAGATCACGCTCCCCTGCTGATGTCATGGGATCTCGGGCATAGTTCAACATCAAAGCAATGGAGATTAAATACCTCTCTTTTAAATGATGAGAAGTGTATTACTTTTATCAGAACTGAATTAAAATTATACTTAGACATCAACTCCACCCCAGATGTTTCACCACTTATTGTATGGGATTGTGCTAAAGCCTTTATCAGAGGACGCATTATTGCATATTCCAGTGCAAAAAAAAGAGAGAGGGGAGCCAGGCAGATGGAACTGGAGCAGAAAATTAAAAAGTTAGAACAACAACATAAACAGTTACCATCTAACAATTTATTTGTTCTGCTTCAAGAGACACGAAGGGAGCTTAATAGTTTAATGTCTGGAAAAATTGAAGGAAATTTAAGATTTGCAAAGCAGAGGTGTTACGAACACGGA
Organism: Chaetodon auriga; assembly: GCF_051107435.1. Lineage (NCBI taxonomy): Eukaryota > Metazoa > Chordata > Actinopteri > Chaetodontiformes > Chaetodontidae > Chaetodon > Chaetodon auriga. The sequence continues at coordinate 28,686,291 of NC_135078.1, read as the reverse complement.
AATAGGGCAAGCAGATTACTTGCATTTTTCTTAAAGAAACAGCAATCATCAAATATTGTGCAAAAGTTAAAATCTAAGACCCCATCTAAATTCCTAACAAAACCAAATGAAATAGCTAATTCATTTGCTAAGTTCTACAAGTCCCTATACCAAAATACAGACACCTGCTCCGATGACAAGCAAATAAAACAATACTTGAAAGAAATTAAAGTAACAGAACTCTCAGAGGAAATGATCAAAGATTTAGATGAACCTATAAAGGAAAGTGAGATACCAGAGGTAATCTCATCATTTAAAACAAACAAGAGCCCGGGCCCATATGGCTATGTTAACGAATTCTATAACATTTTTAAAGATGAAATATCCCCACTACTGTTGCAAGCATACCATTGCGCTCTAGAATCAGGGGCCATGGCTCCTTCCTGGAATGAAGCAACAGTGGTGGTGATCCACAAAGAGGGCAAAGATCCTACTGAGTGTCAATCATATCGGCCAATATCGCTATTAAATGGAGATCTTCGTATCTTAACAACTATCCTAGCGAAGCGAGTGAGCAAGATCAGTACCCATATTATTAATCCGGACCAAACCGGATTTATTGAGGGGAGATATTATGGGGACAATATTCGCAGACTGTTAAACTTAATAACATATTCTCAAGGGCAGAAACAAGATGCCATGATTTTATCATTAGATGCACATAAGGCTTTTGATAAGGTGTCCTGGCAGTTCCTTATCCAAACATTGAAGAGATTCAAATTCGGTCCAAATTTTCTTAAATGGATACAAACACTATACTCAAACCCTCAGGCTTACGTCAGAGTAAACGGACATAGATCAGAGGCCTTTGTATTAGAACGTGGCTGCAGGCAGGGATGCGCTCTTTCGCCTCTCCTGTTTGCCATTAGTATAGAACCGCTGGCCCAACTTATTAGAGTAGATAATAATATAAAAGGAGTGATGATTAACAGGGAGGAGCACAAAATTTCGCTATATGCAGACGATGTCCTGTTATATCTCACAGAACCAGCAACAACAGTCCCATACCTAAAAGAGATCATTTCTAAATATGGACTCTATTCAGGATATAAAGTTAACATAGACAAGACCGAGGCAATGATCATAGGAGGTAAAATTCCACAGCACTTTATATTGGAAAGTGGCTTTAAGTGGCCCAAGGAGGGTATTAAGTATTTGGGAATATTCATACCACCATTGCTACAGAAATTATACGATGCTAATTATAAGAAGATAATCAGAAATATCAGAGAGGATTTGGACAGATGGACAGCTCTTCCTCTGTCCTTCCTGGGACGCATAGAAAGCATACGAATGAACGTACTCCCCGTCTGCTGTATCTGTTTCAAATGTTACCAATTGGAATACCAAAATTGACATTTAATAAATTAGATCAACTATTTTCCAGATTCATTTGGCATGGTAAGCATCCAAGAATTAGATTTAAAACGCTGCAATTACCAAAAATGGCTGGTGGAGTTGGACTCCCAAATCTTAGATATTATTTTTGGGCAGCACAACTACGACTGCGTGGGTAAAGGATTTAACAGATACGAGATGGCTTAATATTGAAAAAGTCAATGCCAAGAATCTCTCTCCGAGTTACCCTTCCAAGAATACCCTCCAAAAAATATCAAAATAGGAGAATGGACTATGTTCACCCTAAAAATATGGAGAGAAATTCAATCATCACTTCGACTACCCCGGTCAGTTTCCTCATTAACACATATAGGCTCAATTAGAAATTTTACACCCTCTCAATTTGATGCGGGTTTCAGAAGATGGTCAGTATTTGGACTGAAATACATACACCAATTGTGTGATGAAGGTACTCTAAAATCATTTGAACAATTAAAGAAGGCTTTCCTTCTCCCTAGTACTGATTTCTTCAGATACCTACAATTGAGGGATTTCCTAACAAAACAAAAAGATTGGAACTTGATTTTAAACCCCACAGGGGTAGAAAACTTTTTCATAAAATTACAATCTGGAAATGATGTAGTAAAGATAATTTTATTTAATTATAATTCAATTATATCAGAAACTCCAAGCTATGAACCCAATGACCTCAAACCACAGAGAAAAATGGGAGAAGGAGATGCAGCAGAGAATATCGGAAGAGGACTGGAGCGAGATATGCTCCGAAGCACACTTGGTAACTAGTTCAAATATGTGGAGGGAATTTAAATGGAGAGCTATAGCCAGATACTTTCGAACACATATGTGCTCAACACTCACTAATAAGTGCAGGAGAAATTGTGGAGCTCACATAGGGAATCACCTACACATATTCTGGTCATACCCTATATTAAAAGTATTCTGGGATGAGATATTTCAGGCACTTAAAAAGGTGTCTCGTGTAAATATTACCCAAGACCCACGATTTGTCCTATTAGGGCTAAAACCCCAAAATATCCAGGGAAGAGCTGCAAATTATCTATTACAGATCCTACTAACTGCCGCACTGAAATGTATAACAATTAACTAGCTGAAACCCGAACCACCAACTTATAATCTGTGGATTCGGAGAATCAGGGATATCTATGAGATGGAACATATAACTTACCTCCTAAGGTTACAAAAGAATACATTTGATAAAAGATGGAGTCCTGTAAGGAATTTACTAATGCAGTGAAGTCCCCAACTCACTTGATTGTTAGTGATGTAGACACACACCCTTCTTATTGACAAAAGAAAAAAAAAGGAATTATATTATCCCCCGTTTTTTTTTCTCTTCTTTCTTTAACTGGCTTTTATTTTCTTTTTGCCTCCCTTGTTGATATTTTGTGCCATTATCATGTTGTTATTGTATGGTTTTCTCAAGCTCTAATTTTGACACAACAAGGATTGAGATGTATAATGTTGTCACTGTGAAGAAAATTAAAAATAAAAAGTTCGAAAAAAAAAACAAAACAGCTGAATATGAACATCATTTGGTTAACTGTCAATAATATAATGACACATTACATTTTAGAAGATGTTGACTCTGAATCGAACCAGAACTTTGACCAAGTCTGCAGATGAGTGAAGAGATCTCTTCATGTCAGCAGTGCAGTGATTTCAGACTCACAGTTAATGTGGTTTCATCTTTGTCTCTGTTGTTTTACAGCATCTGGAATCAGGATTGTGCTGCTGGGAAAAAGTGAGGACAAACAGACAAAACTTCGCAACTTCATCATCAGGAACCAAAAGTTTGGTTACCAGAAAACTTCACCAACCAAACAATGTGTGGCTGTGAGTGCAGAGTGGAGAGGAAATCAGCTGACAGTCGTGAAAAGTCCAAACATCTTCAGTCTGTCTGAGGAGGACATGAAAAGAGAGATGAAGAGCTGTATGACTCTTTGTCCTCCTGGACCAAATGTTCTTCTGCTGTTAGTGAAACCTTCTAAATTCACAGAGAAGAACAGACAAACACTGAAGTTCATCCTGAGTTTGTTTGATGGAGATGCTTTTAAACACTCAATGGTCATCCAGACACATAAGGGGAAGAAAACAGCTGTTAGTCAGCTCCTTGAAGACTGTGGAGGAAGACGCTTCAACATGGCTGAAGGTGACCACGAGCTGTTAATGGAGAAGATTGAGAAGATTGTTCATGAAAACAAAGGAAGCTTCCTCACCTTCACTGAAGAGACCATCAGACCAAAGTCTGAACACATCAGAGCAGCTTTAAACCTGGTTCTGTGTGGGAGGACAGGAGCAGGGAAGACTTCAGCCATCGAGGCCATTTTAGGTGGGACAGAGTTTCATTCAGTCTCCGACTCCTCAGAGTGTGTTAAACATCAGGGAGAGGTGTGTGGACGTCGGCTTTCCCTGGTGGAGCTGCCTGCCTTGTATGGAAGAGCTCAGGAGGCAGTGATGGAGGAATCATTGAGGTGTATCTCCCTCTGTGACCCTGAGGGCGTCCATGCCTTCGTCCTGGTCCTACCTGTGGGTCCCCTCACTGATGAAGACATGGGAGAGTTACAGATCATCCAGAACACATTCAGCTCTCGAGTCAATGACTTCACCAGGATTCTGTTGACTGTGGAGTCAGATCCTACAGCTCCAGCTGTGGTGGACATTATTAGAGGAGACAAGGACATTCAGGATCTCTGTCAGAGCTGTGGAGGAAGATATGATGTTCTCAACATGGAGGACAGGCAGCAGATCCCAGAGCTGCTGGAAGCTGTGGAAGAGATGAGAGCCTGCAAAGACAAACCATGCAGCTACACAACAGAAACATTTGCATCTGTCCAAATAGAAAAGATCATACAGCAAGAGAAAGACATCAGCAAACTACGAGCTGAACTGAAGGAAACAAAAGGCTTCATCAGCTGTAAGTATGGACGTGATGAATAGAAACAATCTTCTTCTGTGTCCTGAAGTAACTCCTGGTCTTTATATTTCACAGGTGATGATGGTGATCAGAGCCCACAGTGTCTCAGGATTGTGCTGATGGGGAAGACTGGCAGTGGAAAGAGCTCTTCAGGAAACACCATTCTAGGAGGAAAAGAGTTTAAAGCCAAATTAAGCCAACAATCCATCACCAAACATTGTCAGAAAGCACAGAGTGAAGTGGACGGTCGTCAGGTCGTTGTGGTCGACACTCCTGGTCTGTTTGATACAACTTTGTCCCATGAAGACGTTCAGGAGGAGATGGTGAAATGCATCAGTCTTCTGGCTCCAGGACCACACGTCTTCCTGTTGGTGTTACACATTGGCAGATTTACAAAAGAGGAGAAGGAGACACTGAAACTCATCAAGGAAGGTTTTGGGAAGAAAGCTGAAAAGTTCACCATCATTCTGTTAACTGGAGGAGATAAACTGGAGGATGATGGGACATCTGCTGAAGAATACATTGAAAAGGAATGTGATGATTCCTTTAAGCAGCTGATCGCTGACTGTGGAGGAAGATACCATGTGTTCAACAACGATGAAGAACACGACCGAACACAAGTGAGTGAGCTGATGACCAAGATTAACACCATGGTGGAGGAAAATGGAGGCAGCTGCTACACTGATGAGATGCTGCAAGAGGCCGAAGCAGCAATAAAGAAAGAGATGGAGAGAATCCTGAAGGAGAAGGAAGAAGAGATGAGGAGAGAGAGAGAGGAGCTTCAAAGAAAATATGAGGAAGAAATGGAAGAAATGAAAAGAAGAATGGACGAACAGAGAGCAAAAACTGAAGAGGAGAGAAAACAGAGAGAAAAACAACTTGAAGAAATGAAGGAAAAGATCAATAAAGAACGTGAAGAGAGAAAGAAAGAAGAGGAAATGAGAGAAGAAGAGAACAGGAAGAGAAAACAACAGGAAGACATTCAACGACAGGAGTGGAAACAAAAAGTTGAAACTTTGGAGGAAAAAATAAAATCACAATCAGAATCAAAGGAAAAGATTGACAGAGAGCTGGAGGAGAAGAAAGAAGAGATGAGAAAAGAACGAGAGAAGAAGGAGAAAGAACAAAAAGAATGGTGGGAGAGACGAAATGAAGAAGATGAAAAGAGACGAGAGGAAGAACGAAGAAGACTGAGAAAACTGCAAGAAGAGTACGAGAAAGAAAAAGAAAAAGAAGAAGAGAAAAGAAGAAAAGAAGACAGAATGAGAAGAGAACAAGAGGAAAAAGAGAGAGCACAAACAGAAGAGGAGAGAAAACAGAGAGAAAAACAACTTGAAGAAATGAAGGAAAAGATCGATAAAGAACGTAAAGAGAGAAAGAAAGAAGAGGAAATGAGAGAAGAAGAGAACAGGAAGAGAAAAGAAGAGGAAGAAATTCAACAACAGGAGTGGAAACAAAAAGTTGAAACTTTGGAGGAAAAAATAAAATCAGAATCAGAATCAAAGGAAAAGATTTACAGAGAACTGGAGGAGAAGAAAGAAGAGATGAGAAAAGAACGAGAAAAGAGGGAGAAAGAACAAAAAGAATGGTGGGAGAGACGATATGAAGAAGATGAAAAGAGACGAGAGGAAGAACGAAGAAGACTGAGAAAACTGCAAGAAGAGTACGAGAAAGAAAGAGAACAAGATGAAAAGAAAAGAAAAGAAGAGGACAGAATGAAAAGAGAACAAGAGGAAAAAGAGAAAAAAGAAACTGAAGAGGAGAGAAAACAGAGAGAAAAACAACTTGAAGAAATGAAAAAAAAGATCAATAAAGAACGTGAAGAGAGAAAGAAAGAAGAGGAAATGAGAGAAGAAGAGAACAGGAAGAGAAAAGAACAGGAAGAAATTGAACGAGAGGAGTGGAAACAAAAAGTTGAAACTTTGGAGGAAAAAATCAAATCAGAATCAGAATCAAAGGAAAAGATTGACAGAGAGCTGGAGGAGAAGAAAGAAGAGATGAGAAAAGAACGAGAGAAGAAGGAGAAAGAACAGAAAGAACGGTGGGAGAGACGAAATGAAGAAGATGAAAAGAGACGAGAGGAAGAACGAAGACTGAGAAAACTGCAAGAAGAGTACGAGAAAGAAAGAGAAAAAGATGAAAAGAAAAGAAAAGAAGAGGACAGAAAGAAAAGAGAACAAGAGGAAAAAGAGAAAAAAGAAATTGAAAAGGAGAGAAAACTGAGAGAAAAACAACTTGAAGAAATGAAGGAAAAGATCAATAAAGAACGTGAAGAGAGAAAGAAAGAAGAGGAAATGAGAGAAGAAGAGAACAGGAAGAGAAAAGAACAGGAAGAAATTCAACAACAGGAGTGGAAACAAAAAATTGAAAGTTTAGAGGAAAAAATCAAATCAGAATCAAAGGAAAAGATTGACAGAAAGCTGGAGGAGAAGAAAGAAGAGATGAGAAAAGAACGAGAGAAGAAGGAGAAAGAACAAAAAGAATGGTGGGAGAGACGAAAGGACCAAGATGAAAAGAGACGAGAGGAAGAACGAAGAAGACTGAGAAAACTGCAAGAAGAGTACGAGAAAGAAAGAGAAAAAGATGAAAAGAAAAGAAAAGAAGAGGACAGAAAGAGAAGAGAACAAGAGGAAAAAGAGAAAAAAGACATGGAGGACAAATATAAGAAAGAAACAGAGAATCTGCAGAAGACACATGAAGAAGAAGCCAGAAAGAAAGCTGAAGAGTTTAATGAGTTCAGAGAGAAACATGAGAAGGAATTTAAAGCTCAGAGAGAAAAACATGAGAAAGAAATGAAAGACAAAGACAAACAATATGACATCTTAAAGGCACTTAAAGCCCACAAAGAAGAAGAAATGAAGAGAAAACATCAAAGTGAAATATTTGCTCTAGTGCAATGTGTGACCAAAAAGAGAGAAAATCTGAAAAAAATCCAAAACTTAGTGATGAAACAGGAAGAAGAAATGAAGCAGATGAAAACTGAAGAGGAAAAGAAGAATCTGGAACAAAAACATGAAAAACAAAAGAATGACTTGATTCAGGAGCTTTTGACAGAAGTCGACACGTCACAGTGCAACATTTTATGAAGAGATTCGTTTGATGTAAATGTCACAGCTGATCTCAGACAAGCTGTTACTGACTGACTGTGTTTCAGATGAAGAGAAGTCAGGTTCTACCAGTTCTTCAGGGGCAGATTTGACTCATTCTGCTCCACAAACATGCAGCGTTTTTATGAACAGACAAAATATCTGGAAACGACTAATATTTGGAATATTTGGATGACAGTGGAAACGACTGCAAGAATTTCAGATAGTTTATGGAAAATCTGAGCTTCTGTTTTCTTAATTTCAGCTTTTGATCAGAACTGATTTTTGTTTTCCAATGAGGCGTGTTGACCTGATGGGGGCGCTATAGGAACACCAAAGGACACGAGTATCATCTGAAATCATCACGTCTGCTGACCAGAACAAACAAACTACCTGATAAGTCAGGTTCAGTCCCTGTTTCACACACACACACACACACACACACACACACACACACACACACTGTACCATATTTCAATCAACACCTCTGACAGTCACCAAAAACACAACCAGCATCATGAAGCTTTATGACAGCTGACTGTTCATGTGTTCCTAATAAAGTGGCCACTGAGCGTAATAATAAAAACAGTCTCTTTAGATTTTGGACTGTTGGTCTGAAGGAACGAGTGATTTTAAACTATTGTCTAACATTTAATAGACCAAACAATGGATGAGAAGATAATCTACAGATTAACTGATGATGAAACGTTTGATGATTTACTTTGTACCACCTTCATGAATTAAGTCTGACTTCTTCTTCCTCTTCTTCTTCTTCTTCCTCTTCCTCTTCTTCTTCTTCTTCTTCTTCTTCTTCTTCTTCGTTGTCTTCTTCTTCCTCTTCCTCTTCTTCCTCTTCTTCTTCTTCTTCTTCTTCTTCGTTGTCTTCTTCTTCCTCTTCTTCTTCTTCTTCTTCTTCTTCGTTGTCTTCTTCTTCCTCTTCCTCTTCTTCCTCTTCTTCTTCTTCTTCTTCTTCTTCTTCTTCTTCTTCTTCGTCTTCTTCTTCTTCCTCTTCCTCTTCTTCCTCTTCTTCTTCTTCTTCTTCTTCTTCTTCTTCTTCGTTGTCTTCCTCTTCCTCTTCTTCTTCCTCTTCGTCTTCTTCTTCTTCTTCTTCTTCTTCTTCTTCTTCCTCTTCTTCTTCTTCTTCTTCTTCTTCTGAGAGGAGTGAGTGAGAAGTGGTTGAATGCAGATCAGTGTGGTCTTTTCTATCTTTAACTTTACTTTTTTGTGTTGTCATTTTTTTGATGTATTGTTAGTCGCGTTTGTACTGAGTGTTTAGTGTCAGTTTTAGTTGCTTTTTGCGTGTTTTGTGTGTTGTTTGCCGGCCAGGCTTTGGCTGGCTGGTAGGCCATCCAGACGCCGTCATGGCTTCTGGTGGCTTCACTTCACTGTCACGGAGGCATGGCATCAGGGTGGGTGCCGGCTCTCCCTGCAGTGTGGAGGAGGTGGCACTGGCGGTGGGGGAGATGATCGGCCACAGTGCTGTGAAATCCGCTGCTCGGATGAACAGGGCTGTGGTTTTGTTTGTGGAGAAGGTGGAGCAGGTGAGACTGTTGGTGGAGAGGGGCTTCACTGTGAACGGTCTGTTTGAGCAGGTCCTGCCTTTGACTGAAGATTACACTGTCAAATGTACCTCCATTCATTAGTTCCATCGAAGCAGTGTTTGAACGTCAGGTGGAGGAAAGACAGGGGATCGGTGAGTACACTGAGGTGAGGAGTGACATGGACAGTGAAGCAGGTAAGAATAGTGAGAAATCAGCTGAGGTAACAGGTGAGGTTATGGGTGAAATGGGTGAGGCTGGTGGAGTGACAGGTGAGGTGGTGGTGAGTGAGATGGGTGAGGTAACAGGTCAACTGGGTGAGATTAGGGAGGTGGCAGGTGAACTGAGTGAGAATGGAGAGGCAGGAATAGTGACAGGTGTTATGTGTGAGGGGCGTCCAGCTGAGACTGCGACTGCAGCTGCAGACGACTGTGCATCTGGATGGTCTCCTGCTCCTGCGAAGCAGCGCAGTAAGCGCAAGAATGTCTCAAACATGGTGGCTGGATGCAAAACTGGTCGGCTGGAGATCAGACCAAGTGCTGCAGACAACAGTGACAGTGAAGAGAGTTTGTCTGATTGTAGTGAGATGTCTCACTCTCAGATGAGCACTAGTCAAGAACATAAATTGTACCCAGAAAAAATGTTTAAAGTGTTTTTTCAGCAAACCAAAGGTGTGAAAGGCCTTAATCTGGAGAAACATTTCCCCGATAAACTTAATTTTTACAACTCAGCCAGACATCTCATTAGAAACAGAGCAACATCAGAACTAACTGATCAAGAAATATTCCGCCTAAAGAAACAGATGATCAAAGTTAGAAAACAACTCAGTTTTTAATGATGATGAGGCTGTTGGTTTTATTTCTTTTATTTATTGGTTTTAAGGTTCTTGCTTTTAACCTCTCCCTCGCCATGGAATCTTTTAGAGTGGGGACGTTAAATGTGAATGGAGCCAGAGAGGAAAGGAAAAGGGCACTGGTGTTTGACACAGCAAGGAGGAAAAAGGTTGATGTACTATTTTTACAAGAAACGCACCGTGATGAGAGCAAGGAGGCAGACTGGATCAAGGAGTGGGGAGGACAGGTAGTCCTGAGCCATAACAGCACACTCAGCTGTGGAGTGGGCTTCCTGTTCTCCAGAGCTTTTAACCCAACATCCCTGGAGGTCGAGCAGGTGGTAAAGGGGAGGTGTCTTTTAGCCAAAGCACAGTGTGATAACCATACCCTGGTTTTTATTAACATTTATGCTCCAACAAACGGTGCGGAGAGGAAGAGCTTTCTAGAAAAAGTTAAAACTAGACTGGATTGCTGTGGCTCGGAGGATTTCTTATTCTTGGGTGGGGATTTTAACTGCACTGAGTATGAGTTTTCAGATCGCAATCATGCAGAGCCTCAGCTTCCCAACGTACTCTGAAGCAGCTGGTCTCTTCTCATGGCCTTGTGGATGTGGAGGAGGATGCATGCGGACTGCAAACAGTACACTTGGTCCCACCTGAGTGAGAACAGGGTATCCTTAGCCAGGCTTGATCGTTTTTATTGTTTTAAGCACCATTTTAATGTTTTTAAGGATTGTAAAATAATGCCAGCTGGTTTTACTGATCATTCTTTGGTTTTATGTCATGTTACCATAAAAAATATTTGACCAAAGAGTGCATACTGGCATTTTAATTCAGGTTTAACATTTGACAGAGGTTTTAGTGAGGCTTTAAGTTATTTTTGGAACACTTTTAAGCACAGGAAAGCTGATTTTACATGTCTTAGGCAGTGGTGGGATCATGGCAAAACACAGATAAAACTCTTGTGCCAGTAGCATACACTCAATGTCACACGTGACACCTGTAGATCTATAAACGACCTGGAGACTGAGATAGTGGAGTTAGAAACAAGTGCTTCCACAGGAAATCGAGAATATATTGAAATGCTCAAGTCCAAAAAAATGGCTCTAGCCAACCTGCTGGATAACAAGATACAGGGTGCGCTGGTCCGATCTCGGGTCCAGAACATCACAGAGATGGATGCTCCCTCTAGCTTCTTCTTTGGCCTAGAGAAAAAGCATGGACAGAGAAACGTAGTCCACTCTCTGCTGTCCGACACAGGGCAGGAACTGACTGAGCCTGGCCAGATAAGGAGGCGAGCTGTGGAGTTTTACTCATCTCTATACACCAGTGAGTACAATCACAACGATTCACTGTTTGAGGGTTTCTGTGGTGAGCTACCTCAGGTCTCTGCAGAGACTAACTCTCAGTTGAATCGTCCACTTCAGATGGAAGAGCTCCATGCTGCTCTGCAGAGCATGCAGGGACGGCGGGCTCCCGGCATCGACGGCCTGACTGTAGAATTTTATAAAGCCTTTTGGAGTATTTTGGCACCTGATATTTTAGATGTTTTTAATGAAAGTCTGGCCTCAGGCTCTCTGCCACTGTCCTGCCGCAGAGCTGTTGTTGCCCTTTTGCCAAAGAAGGGCAACCTGCAGGACATTAAGAACTGGCGCCCTGTGTCCCTTCTCGGTACAGACTACAAAATTCTGTCCAAGGCTTTGGCTAACAGGCTGAGGGAAGCTATGGAGCAGGTCATCCACCGAGATCAGACCTACTGTGTACCCGGCAGGTCCATGGTAGACAATGTCTACCTAATTCGGGATGTTTTGGAGGTGTCCAGCTCATTGGGTATAGATACTGGTCTCATTTCGATAGATCAGGAAAAGGCTTTTGACCGTGTTGAACACAGCTTCCTTTGGAAAATCATAGAGAAGTTTGGGTTCAGCACTGAGTTCATTGCCAGGATCCAGGTGTTGTACAGTGACATTGAGAGTTTGCTGAAGTTTAATGGCAGTCTGTGTGCACCTTTCAGGGTGCATCGGGGCATCCGACAGGTCTGCGCTCTGTCTGGGATGCTCTATGCACTCTCCCTAGAACCCGTCCTCTGCAAAATTCGCACAAGCATTGACGGTTTGGTTTTACCTGGTTTTAAAGAGAACATTGTTTTATCTGCTTATGCCGATGACGTTATTGTTCTTATTAAAAATCAGAGAGAGGTCGATGTTTTAGCGTTTTTAACTAATTTATTTAACACTCTGTCCGCAGCGAGGGTGAACTGGAGCAAGAGTGAAGCCCTTGCTGTCGGTAAATGGCGTGGCGGTCTCCCAGTTCTTCCTGAGAGTCTATCATGGAAAACAGATGGCCTGAAGTACCTAGGTGTCTTCCTTGGCAGTGAAACAATGACCAGGAGGAACTGGGAGAGCGTCACTGAAAAAGTGGAGGGTAAGCTTCGAAAATGGAAACAACTGCTTCCCTATATGTCCTACAGAGGTAGAACCCTGGTAATAAACAACCTTGTGGCCTCATTGCTCTGGCACCGGTTGGCCTGCATGGTTCCTCCATCAGGTCTTTTAGCCCAAATCCAAACAAAACTTGTCAATTTTTCTGGGATGGTCTGCATTGGGTGCCACAAGGGGTGTTGTTTTTACCTAAAGAGGAGGGGGGACAGGGCCTCATCCACTTGGCCAGCAGAACTGCTACTTTCAGGTGACAGTTCATCCAGCGGTATCTGACAGGACCAGCAGACCTGGTGTGGAGAGAGGTGGCCAGCTGCATATTCAGACGTGTGAGTAACCTGGGACTGGATGCTGCTCTGTTTTTGACTGATCCTAAATTTTTAAAATTAAGTGGTCTGCCTCTGTTTTATCAAGGTGTTTTTAAGTCATGGGCCCTTTTTAAATGCAATTCAGGGAAAAGCTCTAACTCTCTGTTCTGGTTACTAAAGGAACCACTGATTTATGGAGCCAGACTGGATGTCTGCAGCGGGGCCACGCCTGGGCTGCTGACGGCGCTGTGCCAAAGTAAGACCTTGACTCTTCAGCAGCTGGTGGACAGAGTGGGGCCGGCGCTGTCGGATGCCCGGGCGGTGGGCTCCCTGCTGAGCATCCAGTCTGCCAGGGTGGCTCAAAAGGTGCTGGAGCTTTGGAGGAACCAACTCACTGGGAGGGAAAGAGGCCTCCTTGTGGACTACAGCCAGGGGACTGAACCGGACCACGAGGATCCTTTTCCGGAGGTCCACATCAGCCCTCAGCTTGGAGGGCTGGATGGACCTCTCCTGAAAGGATGTAGAGAACTTTGCCTGAACACGGCCAACAAGAAGGCCCTCACACAGTTCTGGTGTGAAGGTCACAAACAAAAAAGGACTGTGTGGCAGAACACCCACTGCATGGACCACTGAACTGAAGGGAGATGGACTGGGCCCACAGTGGAAGACATTGTACAAACCTCCCCTCAGGAAAAGAACGGCCGACCTCCAGTGGAGAATTTTGCATGGTGCCATTGCCTCCAATGCTTTTATCTCTGTTATTAACCCTGCTGTGTCAAATCAGTGTCCCTTCTGTCTCCTTCGTGAGACAGTCTTTCATGTTTTTAGTGAGTGTAAGAGACTTGCAGTGCTCTTCACTCTTTTAACCAAAGTCTTTAATTTATTCAGTGAAACTTTTAGCATGAGAAGTTTTATCTATGGTGCAGGACACAAGAAAGCAAATCAAAAAAAGTGGCAGCTTTTAAACTTCATTTCTGGGGAAGCTAAACTGGCTATCCATGTAACCAGGAAGAACAAAGTGGAGGATAACCCAGGTCAAGAGGCAGCCGCAGCTTTCTGCTGTAGCAATGAGATGTCGGCTAAGACTAGAATTCAGTTTTTATAAAATGATAAAAGACTCACAGCTTTTTAAAAACATCTGGTGTTACAACAACATTCTCTGCACTGTAGTTGATGATCAACTGAAATTTGCACATTTTCTGGTTGGCTAAATGTTTCACTGTATTTTTTAATTTTGACTCTTGTATTTTAAGCGCTTTAAGCACATAAGCACTTTCCTGATGGGTAATGTGTAAACTACTTTGTTAGTGTAAATAAAGTGTTTTTGTAAAAATCAAAAATTTTCTTCTTCTTCTTGTGTTGTAGCTGGGTCGGTCTGTCAGTATCGAGCACTGAGACTTGCAGTGCAGCCTTTAGTTTCAGCTCGTTGTCGTGTAAATCAGCTTGAAGAAACCTGAAACCTGAGTTTAACCTGTCAGTCAACATGTCCTCACTCTGTCTGATGATGAGGTCTGAGGATGGAGGATTCCCATCCAGCCTGCGGAGTCTCCTGTGCTCACAGCTCGTCTGCATGCTGTCGCTCTCAGACTTCGGCTTTGGCGGACTGACACTCCTCCGGCTCCACCGACAGGCCCGAACCAGCCGGAGAATGTGGACAATGTTGTCTGTGCCTGACTGCAGGCGACCAGCACAGGCCGCAGCTGCAGGCCGGCATGCCGAAGCAAACCGGTGCTGCGACTTCGCCGCAGCGCCGTCGAAACACTGTGGTACAACTACTGCGTTCAGATTTTCACTGTGAGCCTTCGCCCCAAAGTGTTGAGCTGTGTTCTGGTATTAATACTCTGTAGTTTAAACACTGCACATCGCAGCTCTTCACATTTTAGGATTCAGGGTTTGGGCCTCGTGTATCTTCAGCGGTGGAAGAAGTACTCTGATCCTTTACTCAAGTACACGTATCAATACCACACTTTAAAATACTCCAGTACAAGTAAAAGTTCTGCCTTCAAAAGTCCAAGAAAAATGTGCTCAAATTCTGAAAAGTAATTATTGGTTCTATTAATCAGTTATTGTTTGAACATTACTGATGCATTAACATGTGTAAATGTACTCCCCCCCCCCCCCCCCCCCCCGCTGTGCGTCTGTGATTTATCAGCTTATTGTTTCTTTTGTCTGTTACCTGCATTCTTCAGGTGAGTGCTGTGTACACCTGAACAGCAGCAGGACTGCAGGTGTCGCCTGCTCTTACGCCCATATAAGGAAAACAGCACAAATACTCATTTACAGGTAAAACGCAGACTTTCAGTTCTGCACAAGCGAAAACTGAGTTGAAATTCAAAGAGCTGAAATATTCATCGTGAAGAGTGCGAGATGATTCTTTAGCTCACGTATGAGCAGTGTTTTGACCTGATTCATGGAGCCTAAAGGTGCTGCTCACGTCCTCGTTGGGCTTCGTCATTGAAGGATTTTGGTGTTCAGGATCTTTACTGCGTCTCATTTTATCAGCTTGTGGTTTGGAAATGTGTAAATGTTCAGCAGCACTTCAGCAAATCGTCCCTTCACGTCCCTCCGCAGCAGCAGCAGGTGTGTCGTTTGGTGGAATTTTGGCTGCAGTTAAGTCCATACAAGGACAGGTGGGAGGAAGTGCTGACAGCAGGGGGCGTGGCCACACCTGCAGAGGACCGCCCCCTGGAACCTGCAACTCTTCACTGATGTAAGTTAGAGGTTAAAAAAGGAAAACGTGTAAAAGGTAAAAAAAACACATTTTCCAACAATGACAGAGGAGCACAGGAGGTGATTAAAGGTTCAGACATGTCTGTGCAGGTTCAGGGTATGGACACAATAACAGGAACACCTGTGCAACAGCAAAACTTCAGAGGCACAAAGTTTCTGTTCAACCTGTGTTTGTTCGCTGGTCACATGAGAGAATCCTGATTCTACGGTGACGTCTTCTAACGCTGATGGTTCAGTTGATTTTCACGTCCAGCCAGTATTTTCTACGTACTTTTACACCTTTATGTTTCTAGGTACTTGTTACTTTTCATCCCCTTCCTGTCCAGTGAAAAGCTCGTATCTCCAGATGTGTTGATGTTGAATGTTTGTGCTGAACTGAAGGATGAAGAGTTCCTTCACGTCTTCTTCAGCTCAGTAAACTCTTTAAAAAGCCTCTTGGATCAGCTGAAAATCATCGTCACAGAGCTGAAAACAGCCTGTTTTTCTGAGATACGAGGTTCTCACAGGACGGCCGCGCTACAGCAGGAACATGAATGAACACATGAATGCAGCAGGAACATGAATGAACACATGAATGACCACATGAATACAGCAGGAACATGAATGAACACATGAATGAACACATGAATGCAGCAGGAACATGAATGACCACATGAATGCAGCAGGAACATGAATGACCACATGAATGCAGCAGGAACATGAATCCACAGACAGCAGAGAAACACACTGACAGGAACACTTCACTCACACCACAAGGTTACTTTCAGTGGAGTATTTTCACAGTGAGGTATGAGTACTTTTACCTCAGTGAAGGATCTGAATACTTCTTCCACTGCTGGTTCACACGTAGTAGATGGAAAGAGTTTCACCAAAGAAGGCTGGTGATTGATTCAGAGGATGGAGGAGGAGGAGGAGGAGGATGAAGGCCTGAACTGAGCTGTTGTTGAAGCGATGTGGACAGAAGAGACACGACAGTCCACCAGCTGCTCTGAACTCAGTCACATAGTAACTGCTCAAAGCTCGTGCTGGCAGTGAGGCCGACAGCTGAGGATGAGGAGGACTCTGACAGCTGCAGGTTTCAAACAGCCTCAGATTAGAGCCGACCGACATCCAGTCAGAGCTTCTGCACTTCTTAAACCTTTCTTTTACCTTCATCAGCAGTGAGTCTACAGGAAGTGGAAAACAGGTGTCCTCAGCAGAGGAGAGCACAGGGCAGAGCAGACGCCGCGACGAGTCCACGCTGCTGCTGGAAACTCGCGTCGTCGGTCCTGATTTGCAGGATTTACTTGCAGCTTAGAGCCAAAACTAAAGCACAAGCTTCACAGAGGAGTTCCTGTTTTCAAGCTTTAGAGAAGACGAAGACTCAGACAGACTTCAGTGAAAGAATAAACCGTACGTCTGTCCGTCCACTCACCGGCAGGACAAACACTCGTCGTGAACAAGAAAGTCTGATTTCAGACGCTCACATGACACTTTTATCAGGCGACAAACATACGATGTGGAACTTTCTATGGAGCAGAAACTTTCCATTCAGCATCCTGACACTCAAATGGCACAAAGGAAACGCCTGCTGGGTTCAACCGTGTTTGACACTGAATCAAATGTCGTCTGTTCTGCAGCTCAAATGTTTTGAACAAACAAATGTGGCCACACTAACTGGGTGAGCAGATCAGAGAGTAAGGGACAAAGACTCCTGTTGGCCTTGTTTGGGAGGCTGAAGGTAATTACAGCGTGGCTGCTTCCAGCCGGCCGCATGCCATTCTTCGAAATCCTGAAATGAGCAGCAGGATGGCGGCTGACACTCCAGCGTAGTTTCAGCACTTCATCCTCTCAGTTTGTGCTTCAGTATTCATGAATGAACAGTGGACGAATGTAACCAAGTACATTTACTCAAGTGCAGTACAATTTTGAGGTATTTGTATTTGGGAATGTTGTATTTTTTTTTACTGCATTTAGTTGTCTACTTTATTTGCTTTACACATGAAGATTTTACATATGAAACAGACTTAGCAGACAGTGCTGAGGGCAAACTTCACCCAGGTGCCTCAGCCGTCAGCCTCTTGTGGCCAGAACGAGTACTACAACAACACAAAATCTCACCTGTTACCACAGGTGAAAAAAACTAAGAACAGCTTTTTTTTTTTGACTCATTTCACTGATGGATGACTCAAAGAAACAGTCAAACACTGATAGGCCGGTACACTCAGTGGCCACTTTATTAGGAACACATGAACAGTCAGCTGTCATAAAGCTTCATGATGCTGGTTGTGTTTTTGGTGACTCTGTCAGAGGTGTTGATTGAAATATGTGTTTTTAGGGAGGACAAACATGAGAAACACCTCTCAGTGTGATGGAACACCACAGTAATAAACAAATCATTGAATTTACACATTTCTGACGACGTGAGCAAACACTGAACGTTATCAGCTTCATGAACACACTTTAGACTGAACAGGTGTACCTAATAAAGTGGCCACTGAGTGCACAGTACAGTTTGTGTGTGTGTGTGTGTGTGTGTGTGTGTGTGTGTGTGTGTGTGTGTGTGTGTGTGTGAGCACACTGGCAACATTTAAATGTGACCTTAATCTGAAAATGATTTTTCAGGTTTGAAATCAAAGAATCTGTTTGTTCGTTAAAAATGACCTGAATTCACACATTGTTCCTCTTCCTCCAACCATCTCCCATCTTCATCCAATGAAAGCCAGTTCGACCTTCATCATCCTCTTGAAACCTCCCTCCTCCAGCAGCCCTGTCCGGCCTGACGGGCCAATCACAGCCCTCCAGCAGCTGGAATTCCTGAACTGGGACAAACCCTGAGGGGCTTTCTTCGGAGGAACAGGTTTTCATCCCGCGGGCCCCTTCCTTCTTGACAGATGCTTGCTCTGGCCAACCAGGGCGCGAGCTGAGTCATCCTGAGGAATCCTACTCACCTGAGCCAATGAGAGCTCCGGCTGAGAGAACCTTACCTTTTTTGGACAAAGCCAGAGGTCCCGCCAGTGTAAATAAAACCGGCGGGGTTCGGCTGCTGATGCTGCATTCACGGCGAACAGCTGGGGCACAAGAACACCTGAAGGACTTCATCCACAGACACACCCGAGACTCACCTGCACAGGTAAGAGCCAGCGCTGAGTGCCTGGTGCGCTCTGAGTGGTGTTACCTGAAGAATCTCTCAGAAGTTCACTGCCGCGCTCCCGTTTGATTCCTGATTTAATGCGCAACACCGAATCATCTCAGGTGTGTGACGGACAGGTGAGAGACACGTTTGAGCCGTGTTAGACGTTTAAAACGGCGGACCCGTTTCCAGCCCTTCAAAATAAGAGCAAGCGTCCAGCGCGACGCCCTGAACACAAACAATATTCAATGAAGTTGTTTTTGTTTTTGGTTGTGTTTAAGCAAAGCTTGAACTTTCTGACAGCAGCTGAAGTTCCTTCATGTCAAACGCTTCTCTCAGATCTCTGCACTCAAACAGCGCAGAGCTGCTGAAGAGCTGCTGGTCTGAACAGATCCGCAGCAAAGAGGACGTCAGTCCTCACTGCAGAGCCGCACTTTAAAATCCACATTTGAGTGAAAGAAATGAGTTCAGCAGCAGCAGCAGCAGCAGGAGGATCCTGATGTGAAGAACATCAGCCGAGGTTTCACTGTCAGGGAAGAGGAGGGGTGATGAAGCTGAAGCAGGTTTTCATTTGTCAAGAAAACTTTATCAAAGGTTCGATCCAGTAAAAAGCCTCCAGTCTGGTCCCTTGTTTGTGCTTTAAGGTACCGTCAGACAAAGCTGCCTCAGAGCATCACACTCAGAGCCAAATCATGCAGACACCGGACAGCCGGTCTCTGACAGACCGGATTCTGCAGTTCATCCGACTGTCACGAGGAAAAACATCAGAGTTTGAACAGGATTGTCTGAGCAGGTTTCAAATGTCCTGCAGCCACAAAAGCTGCAACGTGACGTTCAGCAGGTTGGACGACTTAAAGCCGACACACCTGAGGGGCTGCTGTCACAAACTGAGGGACCCCGAGGGGACAAGAAACCAGTAGAGCCTGTGGGGGGGGGGGGGGCATGAGGAGAAACTGGAAGATGCAGATTCATCCGCACTTCGATCAACACGCGGTGAGTGTGACGGTGACAGACAGGTAACCATCTAAACGTTTCCTTTCAGACATGGACGATGACGTCGCTGCCCTCGTTGTTGATAACGGCTCCGGTATGTGCAAGGCCGGGTTCGCCGGAGACGACGCCCCCCGCGCCGTCTTCCCATCCATCGTGGGTCGCCCCAGACACCAGGTACTGATCCCAGCGTGAACATCACCTGCCCGCCATCCCGTAAAATCCAAGAGTAACTGGTGACGGTAGAGGTGTGTCTGTGTGCGTGCAGGGTGTGATGGTGGGGATGGGACAGAAGGACAGCTACGTGGGGGACGAGGCCCAGAGCAAGAGAGGCATCCTGACCCTGAAGTACCCCATCGAGCACGGCATCGTCACCAACTGGGACGACATGGAGAAGGTGAGGCCGTTTACGTCATGTTTACCTGAGCTGACTCACCTGCTCGAACAGCTGACCGCTGGGTCAGAGGTCCTGCTGTGGTGGTTTGGACTTTCTGTGCTGCTGTTTTAAACCACAGACGCTGCACAGAAAATGATGTGAGCCGAAAAAAATAACTTCTTTTAAATGTCCAACGTCCTTTTTCAGTTTGCAGTCTCAAACTTTCAGCAACAGATGATGAAGAATGACGTTTTCCTGCATGTTGGCGCCGTTACAGGTTTAAAAAGACTGCCTGAAAGTTCACGTTCATGCACGTTATGATTTAAATTTTGAGGCGTCTTTGGATGAAAAGCTGCATCAAAACTTTTTCCCGCCTCATGATGAATGTGAATCTAGAAACATGCAGCAGTAAATGACTCTGAATGGCCTTTTTCAGCATAATGAATCATTCCTGGTGCTTTAATGCGTCAGTGTGGAGCTAATTCTGACCTGCTGACCTTCATCCATAGTGATCCATCGTAATCCAGTGTTTGTGTTAATAAAGGAGCTGTCAGACACACGCAGCAGAGTAAAAGTATAACGTACCCAAAAGTAAATGTACTTCATTATTTTCCACCACTGGGGAAAAAAAGAGGAAATTCAGGAAAATACAGGAGGTGATCTGAACTGGCCCGTCTCTCCTGCCCCGCAGATCTGGCATCACACCTTCTACAACGAGCTCCGCGTCGCTCCTGAGGAGCATCCGGTGCTGCTGACCGAGGCTCCCCTCAACCCCAAAGCCAACAGGGAGAAGATGACACAGGTGTGTGCTTAGTGCTGATTTCTGTTCAGAGATCTAACTTGTAATACAGCTGCTGTGGAAAGAGGAGATGGAAGCTGGTTTTGGTTTGGTCACCTGCTGTCTTCCTTTGGTCCAGATCATGTTCGAGACCTTCAACTCTCCGGCCATGTACGTGGCCATCCAGGCCGTCCTGTCGCTGTACGCCTCCGGTCGCACCACAGGTGAGCTCAAACAACCGCGCACACGTCAGGAAACACTCACTGTGTCTGGGGATGGGGAAAATAACGGATCTTAGGACGTTGGGTTTTGTTGTTCATCGTTTTGGAGCAGCACCTAGTGGCCACAAGAGGAACTGCAGCTGAACGTTTTTCAGTGACGCTCATCAGACATTTCTGTTGGAGTTTGATGGTTTTTGTCTCGCAGGTATTGTGATGGACTCCGGTGACGGTGTCAGCCACACCGTGCCCATCTACGAGGGCTACGCTCTACCTCACGCCATCCTCCGTCTGGACCTGGCTGGCAGAGATCTGACTGACTATCTGATGAAGATCCTCACAGAGAGAGGCTACAGCTTCACCACCACAGGTACGGCACATGTCCCTGACTCTCACTTCCTTAAACAGGTGGCATTTACAATCTGGAGCAGAACATCAGAGGAGACGCCTTCTTTTCTACTCTCTGAAGGTTTGTAACCTCCATTTTCTAACGCAAAAACTTGAACTGTTGACCTCCAGCCGAGCGTGAGATTGTGCGCGACATGAAGGAGAAGCTCTGCTACGTGGCTCTGGACTTCGAGCAGGAGATGCAGACGGCCGCGACCTCTTCCTCTCTGGAGAGGAGCTACGAGCTTCCTGACGGACAGGTCATCACCATCGGCAACGAGAGGTTCCGCTGCCCCGAGACGCTCTTCCAGCCCTCGTTCATCGGTGGGTAACGAGCGCTAACGCACCGTGTCGCCAATGAAAATGCAATGAAAGTTAAGCTGAACGCTAAACGTGTGCTCAGGAATGGAGTCTGCTGGCGTCCACGAGACGACCTACAACAGCATCATGAAGTGCGACGTGGACATCCGTAAAGACCTGTACGCCAACACCGTGCTGTCCGGAGGCACCACCATGTACCCCGGCATCGCTGACCGCATACAGAAGGAGATCACCGCCCTGGCACCACCCACCATGAAAATCAAGGTACACTTTTATTTATTTATTTATGTTTATGCACATCAGTGAAATCCGCCGTTTTTCATGGAAGCCTTGATAAAACCTGTTTGTCTGACTTGGTCTTGGTGGACGCTCGGTGGTTCACAGGGAGTCTGGAAACATGCAGGCATCACCTGTAGCTTCTGTTCAAGTAGATCAGTGAAATCAGCTGATTCACAACCTGAAAACAGGCTGCAAAACAACTTTTCTTTGCCTAAAATGGTCAAAACTGCAGTTTCAAGCCCAGATATGTTGATTACTAATAGAACTGCTGAGGCTGCAGTTTCGGGCTCTTCAACCTTCACAGTAAAAGAGAACCAATTTTTCTGAATGAAACTGGTCAAATCTTAAACTGTCAACGTTTCAAATCCACAAATATTTGATTGTATATTTCGGCTTTTCTTCATTTTGAGCTCACGTTTTCTCTCCTCGTCTCCAGATCATCGCTCCCCCAGAGAGGAAGTACTCCGTCTGGATCGGCGGCTCCATCCTGGGCTCCCTGTCCACCTTCCAGCAGATGTGGATCAGCAAGCAGGAGTACGACGAGTCCGGCCCCTCCATCGTCCACCGCAAGTGCTTCTAGAGCGCTCTTTCCGCCCTCTGCCCCAGCGGGAAGTCGACCCGCCGTTCCATCCAGCGAGAACTGTCTCCGGTTTATCTTACGAACAAAAGACAAGATCCAGCACACGAGACGAATCGAGCGACTGTTCACGTTTTACGGTCTCGGCAGCTTAATGAGCCTCCGCCACCGAACACCTGTGAACATGTCGCCGTCACTGCGCTCGCAGGTTTGGCTCCTGCAGGTGGTAGAAGGTGGTCAGAGGAAACAGTATTATCACCAAACCTCTTCTGCCGTGTCTTCTACCTCTTTGACAGTCTCATGCAGTAGTTTGGACATCACTGTTGGGCTTTTGTCCTCGTCCGTTGTCCTGTCCAGAGTCCAGTTGTATCAGTTCTCTCCACATGTGTTTACTCATCAATAAAGTGCCAACATCTAACAGCTGCTCTGTCGTCATTTGCCGCTCGAGCTTCACCTTTAAAACGCCTTCTGAGTTTCTTCTGTTCAGTCAAATTCTCCTCAAAGAACTGAACAAAGTTCTGTTATTGCTTATCAAATATTTACTTTAAGTATGTCTCAGTGAAAACTGATTCAATGACCATCAACTAGTATTTTGACTGGATTAGTTTAACCTGATTGGTTCCCTTAAATAAAAGCAGGAAATGGCCTTTTTTTTTTTTTTTTTTTTTTTTTAGACTTTCACAATAAGAAGAAAAAAAAACAAAGGATTAAGACATTTGAGTAGTTTGTGGTTTGTTGTGGCACCAAGACGCCAGTTATGAATCATTTTCCATCCATCGTCCTCAAACAGGAAGTGAAGCTCCAGAAATGAACTCTGACCTTTGGTCTACGATCTCCACCTGAAGACTGAAGAGGAAACATGGCACACGCCGGAAAACGCTGCTTGTTGGTTGACTTCTGTGCTGTGGCTGAACACCAGGCTTAGAATCAGGATGTAACATAACAACGAAGGTCAGGATCTGAGGCATCGCTGTGGATTAAAGCAGTTCAGTGAGCTCAGGCGAACACTGACAGGGACACTTCACGGCTACATGACAGCTTTTAACTCAAGTACATTTTGCAGATTGCAGAGTATTTTCGGTGTGGTATTAGTACTTTTACTTTAACGATAAGTGATAAATACAGTTTATATGCGTATAGATGGTGAAACTTTAGACTTAAAACATTTAAATATAGATATTCATGTACAGAAATATATAATAATTCATGTTTTTCAGGAAGGCCTAAATACACCATTAGAGAAAACATGAAAAGCCGTCACAGCTGGATTTCAACCCTTCAAACACAGAACGAGGTGTTTCTGCTCTTTTGGAGAGAAATCAGCCTCCAGGACACTTTTCCAACCTTTTCCTTCTCTCGTCCAGGTGCCTCCGTCAGCAGCCTTCAGGTGTTTGAACTCTGACCTCGATGACGGAGCTTCATGTCTCATTGGACAGTGATTAAAGTGTGCGGACTGTGCCTTGAATGGTCAGGAGTGATCACGTGATTCCTAAACGAATTACACATCAGTGTCAGGACAGAGAGGAGGTGAAGGAGCAGGATGACGGTGAGTTTTTCCGTTTTCAGACAGACTGCTCAGAGCCCTCACAGAGTTTTCATCACTCTTAGTACTTTTACTCGGGCTAGTACTGCAGTAACTGTAGTACTGCGATGCAGCGGCTGATGGTCCTTGTAGTAAAAGTGGAGGCACAGAAATGTTTTGACTTCCTGCACAGTCTGTTCACCTGCTTTAACTCCATCTTTGACTCTTTTTTTTTTTTTTTTTGTCTGCGCCGTCAGACCAAAGTCCACTTCCGGTTCGCGTCGAGGATCAAACCGACGGAAAAAAGCTGCTATGACCTTTATTCTGGCAGAAACTCAGAAAAAAAAAACACCGTGAGAGTCTCGCGAAGACGCACCTTTGCGGTCACGCGCAGGTGTCGGTCCCCAGAGTCTGAACTTATTTAGGAAAAAAGGCTTTTAAATGTGCTGCTTCCGATTCGTGGAACAGCGTCCAGGAGGATCTGGAGCTGCCTGAACTGGTCACCTTTGGAGAATTTAGATCAGTTTTTTAAAAATGGTGAAAACAGCAGTCTTGGCCGTTGTGTCTGTTTTTAGTGGCTCCTTCATTATTTAAACACTTGTCCCATTTCAGGCACCGTATCAGTTGTTCTGCTGTGTGCTTTATTGATGTGTTGTTGTTTGTTTGTTTGTTTGTTTTGTGAATTGTGCTGCTGTCGTCACTCAGTCCATGCTGCCTTCTTGGCCAGGTCACTCTTGTAAAAAAGATTTTAATCTCAGTGAGGTTTTTACCTGCTTAAATAAAGGACATATATAACGTTCGTTTCTGTGTCTGCGCGTGACTGTTTGATGCAGGTAGAAGCAGCTCGAGGCGCACAGACAGAGGCTGCACGCGCGCAGCGAAGGATGAAGAGCTCAGGCCTTCATGTTAGAGCTCCACCTGCTGGACAAAAACACCGTCTACACACCAGAGCTGCACTGGATCCCAGTGGATCCCTCCTAAAATAAACCTCCGTCAGCTGACGTGTTGATTGGAGGATACAGGGGTGGACACAATAACAGGAACACTTGCAGCGTGCAGCATGTTTGAGCTTCATGTTGTTCTGCTGTCAGAGGTGTGTCGGTCAGTGCTGGGGAGGAGCGACTGACCTCTGCTGAAGGCCTTCCTGTGTTCAGACTGTTTAACCTTCACCAAAGGAGGACTGACTGCAGGACTGCTGCAGTTTCAGCTCCACCTGCCCAACAAACTGCCGACTGAGATCACATTATGTGTGTATATAAACAAGTTGAACTCATTTTTGCATAACTTGAACACGTATTTGCTTTCACCTGTTTGGAGCGCTGTCATTGAGAAGCTGCAGTCGTGGTCCAGTGAGTCAGACGTGACAAACAGACTGTACAGACTGACGATTCTCCGTCATTCACCTTCACAGCGCGCTCACAGGCTGAATCTCACCTCAAACAGTCACACAAGCAACCTGACAAAGACGGCAGAGAATCATCTTTAATCACGTTTGGCACAAAGCACAGAACAGGACAGAGAAGACGGCTGTGACGTCAAAGTTCACTCGTGAACAGCCTGGTTAGAAAACGCTGCAGTGCAGGTGAAAGAGTCTGATTCTGAGATACTTTCTTTGCTTTTCCATTGGTGAGCCAGTATTCCTCTGCCTGCTTCACGTCGGCTGTTTCTTGTAACCCTTCTCCATGTCCGTTCTCCTGTTTGCTCTCGTCTGGTTTGACCTTCTTTGGCTTCTTCTTTTGCTCTTTTCTCGTCTCTGCAGTGCAGCAGTCCGACCTTTTCCTCCTGTGTGCTGTCAGTCCTGATTACCTGCTTTGAAAACGTGCTTTCATTTGTTGTAGTCTGTAGTGTTGGTCTAAAAACAAAAGGCAAATACAATAGCAGAGCATCATGCTGCACATAATGAACACCTGAGCGTCTCAGTAAGCCGCATGCATACAGTGTTGGTTGAGCAGATTCAGGCGTGCTCTGATGTTCCACCACTGCACAACCAATGAAAGGTTATGCTCATACAAAGTGTAACAAACAATAAAATCCATGAAGACAAATCATTCTCAACAGACATCGTGTTTCTTAAACCAGCTGCAGGATGATCAGATAATCGATAATCAGCTTCATTATTTGCTGCCATTCGCTCGACCACACGTAACATTAAAAGGCTGCTTCTGTGTTAAAGCATCACTCACAATAATCCAGTCAATAAAAACATAATCATGATGAAAAACACTCTGAGAGACGAGTACTTTCACCACATTTTGGGAGATAACTGGTGGCATGGTGGCAACACTGTCGCCTCACAGCAAGAAGGTCCCGGGTTCGATTCTCGCTGCGGGCACCGGGTGTGTCCTCCACCAGGCCTTCGGTGCCTGCTGCTCGAGGACGGCCTTTCTGTGTGGAGTTTGCATGTTCTCCTCGTGTTCACCTGGGGTATCCTCCGTAAAATATACCCCCACTAAAAACATGCAAGAAGATCACCACCTGACCAATGGTGACGCCGAAGATGGGTCCCCGGGCGCCGGTCTGGCTGCCCACCGCTCCTGGTCTGCCGCGGAGGAGGGACGACCAGGATGGGTCAAAGGCGGAAGTCAAATTTCACCTTGTGTGCTGTGCTCGCATGTGTGTGACAAATAAAGGGGAATGTTTCCCCCCCGATTCTTCTTCTTCTTCTTCTTCTTTACTCAGCTGGAAATCTTGGGACTTTTACCTGTAACAGAGTATTTTTCCAGCGTGGTACTGCTGCTTGAGTAACAGGTAGAAGTACTTCTAGGCTGAAGGCATCAGTTGGAATAAGTCTGCTGAGCTAAACTGGAATAAAAAACCTCTTTGAGATTCATCCTTGTTCTCTGCAGCTCAAAAAAACAACAACAACAAAAAGACTCTGGATTCACAATGACCAAGTTTGCACAGCAGATCCTTCACTGCTGTCATCTGGGATCTTCTCTTCAACACCTTCAGAGGGTTTTAAGTGAAGAGGGATCTGATGTTCAGAAGGGAGTGAATGAAAACCTCCTCATGTTCAGCCTCAGGTGCTCTCCACTGCTCTCTTTCACGATCTGACCCAGGCGTGTTAACAGCTCTGGAAGTTCAAGGTTCTTCTGCCACAGAAACCTGTAGTGACACCATCTGATCATGTCCTTTAATGGAGGGCGTTCCATGTATGTTTCCATCCGTCCTGGACTCTCCTCTCTGGGTGTTGATATCAGCACCAGTGAATGATCAAATGATCGATCATTAAAGCGCTGAAGGAAGCAGCAGAGCCTCAGTTTGTGTTCCTCAAGTCTTCAGGCTGCAGAACCAGCAGGAACACATGAGGTCCAGGATCAAAGACTGATTGTAGAAGACGTCTTCTCAGTATGTGTGGACGGTTGCTGTTCCTCGCATGGTTTGTGTGTGTCTAAAGCTCATAATATGAAAAGATTTGACTCACTTACAGATTTTCAGTGCATTCACAAACAACTCACACAAAAACAAAGATTTAATCCTGCAGAGGTGACAGCTTCAGGTCTTGTTCACAGCAGCAGTGACAAAGATGGAGGTGCAGAGTCTGTCTGTTAGTCA
This sequence comes from Chaetodon auriga, assembly GCF_051107435.1. NCBI lineage: Eukaryota > Metazoa > Chordata > Actinopteri > Chaetodontiformes > Chaetodontidae > Chaetodon > Chaetodon auriga. The sequence goes on along the minus strand of NC_135078.1, from coordinate 28,658,911 downwards.
GAGGTGGAAAACGTCCAGTTGTAATCTGGATTTTATGGCTGTCGTTCAGCTTGAATTTCAGACTCTGCTGAAAACAGTCTCATCTGTACACGACTAATAAAAGGCGCCTGTACTTTTCTCAGTGTCAGTAAACTTCAGCATCTGGCCTGATTTTTGTAGAATTCACGTAAATGTGAGATCAGTTTAGTCAAACAGTCCATGTCCATCATCGCTCACCTGAGGCGGCTGATGTTGTTTTCTCATGTCGTCGTTCTTCCATCGTTGATTTTTGCTCCTTTGTTAAAAACACTCAGTGATTCTGGTCCAGCTGATCTCAAGTCCTGAACAGTCAGCAAACACCTGAAGACCAACAGCGATCAGTTTTCACTCATCAGTCTGAGTCTGTCTTACAGTTTCACACACGTGTTTGTCTCTGTTTGTTTGTCTGAATTCATATTCCAGGTGTGTCTTGCAGGTGAGATCCTCTTAGCTGCTAAGCACGTTGTTGAATGAGGTCTCACTCGCCGGGACAAGCTGTCTCTATAGTCCCTCCCTTCCCTCACAGTGTCACATAAAGTCAGACAAAGCCCACGTGAACGCTGGCAGTGGATGTACGGGTCAGGACAGGACTTCGACCCCAGCTGTGAAGCTTACTGTTAGGATGCTGACTTCTGATATCTGCTCTAGGCTCATCTATTATTTTCAGGCAATTTCTCCCATATAACCATTTTTATGGTCTCTTTCCTGACGAAGAACACCAACACTGATATCAGATCGGGTGTCTGAAGCTTCACTAGCTGCAAAGAAGTATGTGGAGACACTCTTAAAGTTGAACATAAAGACTTCTAGTGGTTCAGCGTGAAATATCCCTCTGTGGATGCTGCTGAAGTATTGCGATGAATGAATGATTAGTGGAGCCGTCCCTGCTGAGGAGAAGACAGGATGTGCTTCAAAACAACAAAGGCAGCAGGAAAGGGAGTTTGTTGTCGAAGCTAAAGGCATCAATAGTTCATTTCAATGTCTAGAATCATCAAACAGAAACAGAAGTCTGTCAACTGTAATAAGACCAGAAAAATGCAAATTTTAGTATAGTTAGTGAGGTAAACATGTGGGAGGAGACAGAGGACACCAGGCAGACTGAACCTGTGACACACCTTCATGGATCATAGACTGTTTATTACTGACCCAGCTGCTCCTGACATGGAGGAGCTGCCTGTGACAGAGTCCACTCTGCTTCGTGCTCCTCTCTGGAGGAGCTTTCTCCACATGTCCCCCCCCCCCCCGGAGGAAACAGCTGACCGGAAACGCGACCACTTTCACCGGAAAGGAGGAGCAGCTTTTATTGTCGCTGAGCTGCTGTAATGGCGGTGCCTCGTCGCTCCTCGCAGCAGCAACAACAGCAACATACATTACAGTCTCCGCCGAGAAACAGCTCTCTTTCCGGCGCTCCTCCGGCCTCTCCGCCGATGGCTCTGCTGACCTCGGCCGCCGGACCCCCGGAGAATGAGAGGGAATGCAGCGGAGGGATCGACATGGCCCTGGCCTCCCCGGACCTACCCGCCCCGGTCCTAGCAAGCAGTGCGAGCTTCACGACGACAACCTCTGGCGGCGGCAGCAGCAGCGTCTCAAGCCCCGGATCCGGAGCTACCAGTCCCACCGACGGCAGCAGCGGCATCGGCGGGGCGTTCAGGGAGTTGTTCGAGGCCTGTCGTAACGGAGATGTATCCCGAGTGAAGAGACTTGTCGATTCGGTGAATGTAAACGCGAAGGACATGGCTGGTCGAAAATCAACTCCCCTTCACTTCGCTGCGGGTAACGATGAGCTAAGCTAACGATTCAGCAGCTGTGTGCCCCTAACGTTAGCGAGCACCGTTACAGCTAGCTAGCTAATGTTGTTGTGTTTTGGTCGACGGGTTTACTGCTAACCTGGTTTCTGTTATTAGCTTTCCGACAGCCTCAATGTAACTACAGTTCACCACGTCTGAAGTAAAATCTTAGCCGTGCTAACAAGCTAACGCGACGCTCTCCAGTTCAATCTGACTGTCAAACGGACACACCGTCAACATTTGTCGGACTTACAGAGCTAAGCTAAGATAAAACGGCCTCCGGTTCAGCTAAGCTAGGCTAGCAGTCAGAAGATAATCGTTATTTCATGTGCAGTATTAGCCAGAGCTGCAACATAAAGCAGGTTTATTTTTGTTTGTTTATTTATCGTCAACATAAGTTCTCCTAAACAAAATAAATGCAGTAACTCTGCTGTCAGGTAATCACGGTTTACAGGTGTCTGCTGTCCCAATGGATCAATAAGGATTATATCTCATAACTCGTTAGTCTCATACGTGGATGTTTGTTTTTGTAGTGATATTCACCCGAATCCTACAGTTATAAGTGTTCTGGGGCAATTTTACATGGTACAGTCAGGCTAGTCACAGTCTATGTGCACCACTCACAATAAACCACTGAGGAAAAGCTGAATTTAAATGCAGTTTGATCTCCTTTCAGGTTTTGGCAGAAAAGATGTGGTGGAGCACCTCCTGCAGACTGGAGCCAACGTCCACGCCAGGGATGATGGAGGACTTATCCCTCTGCATAATGCGTGCTCTTTCGGCCACGCAGAAGTTGTCAGCCTCCTCTTGTGTCAGGGCGCAGACCCCAACGCCAGAGATAACTGGAACTACACCCCGCTACACGAGGCCGCCATCAAGGGAAAGATCGACGTTTGCATCGGTAAGGATTACTTGTGTTTGAGCACAGGCTGACCTGTTTCAGCCTCGTGTCATCAGTTGTCTTTTACGTGACGTTCTTGAAAAGCTTGACGACTCATTCAGAGGTCTGACGAAGGTTTTTAAAGTATGTGAGAGGAGGTCTAAAGGTTTGTCTTATTGCACGGTCAGGTTTGGTCTTGTCTTCCAACTGCTTTGCTGTGTAAAGCAGCTGAGTGACACAACAGGGCAGCGTGAATGATTTAAGGGCAAAAATAAAGTCTTTTCTTTATCTGCACGTCTCTCTCTCAGTGTTACTTCAACATGGAGCTGATCCAAACATCCGCAACACTGATGGCAAATCTGCTTTGGATCTCGCTGACCCTTCAGCCAAGGCTGTGCTCACTGGTCAGTCCCGCTTATCGCCCACCTTTACATTTTATACACATAACCTGCACTTTGACAGCAAATGACGTCCAAACACATGGTTGATAAATCTTTGGTTCGCAGGTGATCATCGTTACATGTAACTCGTAGTCAAAACGCAGTGGACAGACAGACCTCAGGCACACACGAGAAGGCACACGCCATTCTGTCCTGATATCAACACACTGTAATTACATGGAAGCAGGTGTTCTCTAATGACGTCATAGGCTCAGCGTGATCACCTGGTTACCTGATGCTTCGTCTGCACCTTTCTAAAGCATCGTGTTAGCAGTAGCTTACAGACCACAGCGTCCTCCGTCATGTTGTCACGTTCACTGAAAGCGTGCTTAGCTCTAACCTGAGTCTTCATTTTCCTCCAGGTGAATACAAGAAGGATGAACTTCTGGAAGCAGCAAGGTGAGTGTCAGTGTGACCGGGCAGTGCACTGGTTTCCTGTTGGCCAGAGTCGAACAGCTGCGTAGCTGCTTCAGCTTTACGTTGGACTTCACCCTAAGAGAAGAATTTCATTTGTGGCTGTAACACATTAAATGTAGGAGAAAGAAATGCACCTGCGATAAACACTGAGCATTGTTGCCATCTTCAAAGCCCCAAAAGTGCTCAGTTTCATCCAGTATTGCATGATTTTGATCCCTGGAAGCAAAGACGTTTAGATGTGGACGTTTGTGACTTTGATGCTGAGTGACACCCGTCTTTTGACCCGTGTGATCACAGGAGTGGAAATGAAGAAAAGCTGATGGCGCTGCTGACTCCGCTAAATGTCAACTGCCACGCCAGCGACGGCCGCAAGGTAAATGAGCCAGCAGAACCACACCAGATCACACCAGACGGGTGTCTGTCAGCACTCAGCATGCTGTGCATCGTCAGAAAATCACTGTACTGTATTTACTTTGTTTGTTTTTTCTTAAAAAGAACAAGTCAGACAGTTTGTGAGTGAAGGAATAGACGCTACAGTCTGACGACGGCTGGAAGCATAACGAGGGTTTAGTCATTGGATTTGTGGGAGGGTGTTAATGAGGACCACCTCACCTGTGCAGCAGACACACAAACACACCGCAGAGTTTTTCCTTTTCTAACTCCACACGTTTGGCTCTCATCAGGCCACCCTTCACCTCCATTTGCTTCTATCGTAACGTCTCCTCTTTCACCGTTAGTCAGGTTCAGCCTTTAATTTCTCTCCACCTTAAAAACACGTTTGGATTCAGTCAGTTTGGTTACATGATCCTGTTTTCATTTTCTGGAACTAAAGCAGACAAATTATTCCTTCATTTACAGTTTAGTTTATTTGTAAATCATTTTTCCACAAGGGATCTTTTTCCTGTAGTCACGTTTCAAAGCCAGATGTTCGAGCGAAGCTGTTTGTGATCTCGACATCTGTGTAAGTTTATTTCTCTGTAATTTAGCGTCTCGACTGAACTCGGTCCACATATTGAAACTAGCTTACAATGCGAGCAGAGTTTAGGTCATGACACTGTATTTTCGACGTTCTTCTTGTGTTCTTTCCTTCTCTTCTTTGTGGGTCTAGAAAGAAAATGGCACAAAAACACAATAACAGCACTTATGCTCTAACGTCAGCCTTTAGCATTGCTAATGAAGGTGTAGGATTGTTTTTGCATTTCATTCCCACGCCACTCTGTGTGTGTGTGTGTGTGTGTGTGTGTGTGTGTGTGGTGACTAACTCACAAACAGCACACTCTGTGCCATACGAGCGTTGTCACTAACAGTGTGTAAGCACTGACTTGAATTCATCCTCAACCACATTTTTCCCGCAGCAGTTGACGTCTTCCTCCTCCTCTGCCTCCTTCACAGTGTATTTAGAGTTTGCATGATCTCAGTCAGTGTGTCAGTGTAGAGTTACTCTGGGATTTAACCAGCGGGCGCATTAACCTGGCCTGTCACAGAGCGAGCCGAGGAGAAGCCGCTCGCTCGCCCGCCCGCCCTGCGGCCGTTCGCCCTCTCTGGCTTTGGTGTCACATTAAACCTCAGAGCGTGTTTGACGCATCAAACGCTGATTTATGACTTGAGTTTGTGTTTCGTTGATTTAAGAAGGGAGAAAAGAATTGCTGTGAAAGATACTGTCATTTTGTAATTTTTGTTTCGTTTTGTTTTCCGTGTGACTCTGGCAACATTTGTCGATCAGTCAACATCCCAAAAAATGCTGGTAAGTTGACCTTGATAACGGCCACTTGATTGATGCACTGTTGTGATCTTTTTTTTGTTTCTCCTCTTTAATCCATTGTTTTTATTTGACCAATGAGCTGGCTGTCACTTGTTAATTGCACATCATGGACCTGGGTGTTCGGGTCACTCATGTATCCCACCCTGACGCTCCTCTGTGTGTGTGTGTGTGTGCGTGCGTGCGTGCGTGCGTGCGTGCGTGCGTGCGTGCGTGCGTGCGTGCGTGTGTGTTGGGTTGGTGGTGACGACTCATCCTTTCGGAGAGGAGCTCAAAATGTCCACTGCCTGCTTTCTTCGGCGTCTGTCCTCTCCTCGCACACTCACCCACACTCCTCCACCTTCAGTCACTTGCTCTTCCGTCAGTGTCTGATTTGGCTTTGGTTTGATCCATTGATTGATTTTCGATGATCACTCATGCATGCCCGAAGGCCCGCCCCTCTGCATTTTGTCAAGCGAATCCTGAATTTGTGTCTGTGCGGTTTGTGTCTTCTTCACGTTCCCTGTTGGATCAGTTGGTTTGCAGTAACATCCCTCACCTGTCGGTCGCTCTCGTGCTGTGCTGCCCTCCATGCTGCTGACGTCTGACTGCTCGTGTCATCCCACGCTGAATGATGCCTCCATCTGATTTATCACTGTGCCTTGAGATCTAACCGTTGGCTTTCTAGGTTTTATACTAATATCACTGCATGCAAAGTGAAATGAATGAAGTCCCTCCTTGTGATTTGAAGCTGGACCTGAGCTGCACTTTGATCGGAGAACAAACGCCGCTGAGGTTGATTTGCAGCTTTGCTCACACTAACATTTCTTTTTCTTGGCTGACATGAAGCCTTTTGATTTGATCCTCGATAGCTTGCAGAGACGCCGTCTCACACTGCTTATTGTAGCTTCTTTGCATCCTGTTACGGTTGGGTTTGATAGCACATTATCAAATCTGAGTCCTGTATTGAACTCACTTAGTCTGTTTTCTGCAGGTTGTTTTTAACCAAACTCAAGATTAACACTCACAGAGGGAAAATTGTACAATATTATCTCGTTAAACGACCACCTGAATCCCTTCAATAAAACAGGACTTAACGACCAGCTATCATCACCCAACCATAACCCCCCCCGCTATTTTGACTTTGATTGACAGTTGCACTAGCAATTCTTTCTTGTCATCTAACCTCCTAAAACTTCATTTGAACCTGCTGAGACGTAGGAAGAATATCTTATTGTTCTCACATTGAGGTAGATGAGTAATGAGGTTGAAGTCGCTTCTTGTCACTCGCTCAGGTCAGACACATCGACAGCCAATGAAATTTGTCACAGGACTTGCACACAAGCTCTATTGACCTTGCATCATCATATCCGCCCTCCATCTGCAAACTCACAGAGCAAAGCCTGCCGTTAGCACATTGCTTCTGGCCCTAATCAGCCGCTTGCTCTCGTGGCCGTCGGAGGCAGCGCTCAGTAAAGCGGCCGGCGGTCCGCGTGCTAACGAGCTCTCCTCCCTTACAGTCGACGCCCCTCCACCTGGCCGCCGGCTACAACCGGGTCCGCATCGTTCAGCTCCTCCTGCAGCACGGAGCTGATGTTCACGCCAAGGACAAAGGGTGAGACGCTTTCTCAGAGAAACGTCCTCGTCGTTCAGTCGTGATGAGCCTCTAACCTGTTTGTCTCGTCCCTGCAGCGGCCTGGTCCCCCTTCACAACGCCTGCTCCTACGGTCACTTTGAGGTCACCGAGCTTCTGCTTAAAGTAAGACACACAAAAGTTCTTATTATTATTAGCGTCCAGGAAGTAAAGTGAGGAGGATGATTGGCCGTCATGTCCGACCTGATGTCTGCCTCTCTGTGCAGCACGGAGCCTGCGTGAATGCCATGGACCTGTGGCAGTTCACTCCTCTGCACGAGGCGGCGTCCAAGAACCGGGTGGAGGTGTGCTCCCTGCTGCTGAGCCACGGCGCCGACCCCACCCTGCTGAACTGTCACAGCAAGAGCGCCGTGGACATGGCGCCCACCCCGGAGCTCAAAGAGAGGCTCACCTGTGAGTTCTCAGGACACACTCAGACAGGAAGCCTGACATCGCTCAGACTGAACCCGTCAACACTTTTCCCTTCACTTCTCTGTCCTCTCCACGCAGACGAGTTCAAAGGTCACTCACTGCTGCAGGCGGCCCGGGAGGCGGACATGGCCAAAGTGAAGAAGACGCTGGCTCTAGAGATCATCAGCTTCAAGCATCCTCAGACCAACGAGACGGCCCTGGTCAGAACCACACCCCCACTGCTGCTAGTGCTACTGATACTACAACTACTGCCAAGATTACTGCTGTTACTGCTAATAATACTGCTGCTGCTGCTATCAGTGCTCCTGCAAGAGCTCCTTTTCTTTTCTCGATGGCAAAAAGAAGTTGAATTAAAAGTGATTTTTTCCCGTAACACTCTGCACGATTAATGACGATGTCGTCGGGTATTTGTGTGTAACTGACTGTAAGTTTTTTTTACTCTGAGCTCTTGTCTGGACTGAGATTCCAGCACACTAATCTGACTCTGACGTGTGTTTTAGCACTGTGCTGTGGCTTCCCCCCACCCCAAGAGGAAGCAGGTGACCGAGCTGCTGCTGCGTAAAGGTGCCAACATCAACGAGAAGAACAAAGAGTAAGTCCTCAGCGTTTAGTTTTTACATGAGACACTGATTTAAAACCTGAAGGAGTCAGACCACCACCAACAAAGAAAAAACTGTTCAACCATTCAAACACCTTTAAAACACAAAGAGAGAAGGTCAGCGCGACGTTAGCCTTGAAGGAGACGTGTCGGGTGGTGCAGCTCCGCCCTGCGTCGTGACCTCCTGTCTCTTGTGTCTTTCAGCTTCATGACTCCTCTGCATGTTGCTGCTGAGCGAGCTCACAACGATATCCTGGAGGTGCTGCAGAAGCACGGAGCAAAGGTGTGTTGTGTTTTCACGTTTCCTCTCTGCTGTGTCAGCTGTGACCTGCGAGGCGTGTGCTAACGTGGCCTCCTCCGCAGGTGAACGCCGTGGACACGCTCGGTCAGACGGCTCTTCACAGGGCGGCGCTGGCCGGTCACATCCAGACCTGCAAGCTGCTGCTGAGCTACGGGGCCGACCCGTCCATCGTGTCTCTGCAGGGCTTCACCGCCGCTCAGATGGGCAACGAGGCCGTGCAACAGATTCTCAACGGTAACCAAACTAAGCCTCTGACTCTTTAACGTCGCTGGAGTTTGTTTACTGTGTCTCGAATGAATGAAGGCGATGAACAAACAGGCCTGTGTGACAGCGATCGGTTTGCTTTGTATTCAGCTTATTTTTTTTATTTATTTATTTATTTTTCAGAAAATGTTCCCACACGTAATTCTGACGTGGACTACAGGTTTCTGGAGGCGGCCAAAGCAGGTGATCTGGACACCGTGCAGGTAAGCTCACCTGCAGTGACCACGGTTGGGTTTGTTTGGTTGTTTATGTCCAGATGACTCCGCTGACCTCTGGCAGGGCTGCGTCGCTGTATGAAAGCGGTCGCTGTTGTCATACCACTGCGTTCAGTTGCTCATAATGATTTTGTCTCTGCGTTGCAGCAACTGTGCACCCCCCAGAACGTGAACTGCCGGGACTTGGAGGGCCGTCACTCCACTCCTCTCCACTTCGCAGCCGGTTACAACCGCGTGGCTGTCGTTGAATACCTGCTGCACCACGGAGCTGATGTCCACGCCAAAGACAAGGGGTCAGTTCTTTAACTCTCCATCTGCAGGTCACAGGAGAGGTGTGATGGATGAATCCAAGGCGTGCTGTGACGATGCATTCCTGCGTTTTTAGATTATTTCTTCGGTTTAATCTGCAGCTGACACACACGCATCACGCCATGTTTCCGGTGTGAAGGGTCTCTTGTGTTTTTGCTCCTCCAGCGGGTTGGTTCCCCTCCACAACGCGTGCTCCTACGGTCACTACGAAGTGGCCGAGCTGCTGGTCAGACACGGAGCGTCGGTCAACGTGGCCGACCTGTGGAAATTCACCCCGCTTCACGAGGCCGCCGCCAAAGGCAAATATGAGATCTGCAAGCTGCTGCTCAAAGTGAGGATCCATTGTTGTCGTAAATATTGTCTTAGCGTAGGTTTTTATGAGGATGATCATGAGGGAAACGGGTCGCTTTGACCTGCGAGGTCGCACGGTGTCACCAAACATTTCAAACTCTTGTTCAGCACGGAGCCGATCCATCCAAGAAGAACCGAGACGGCAACATGCCGCTGGACATGGTCAAAGATGGAGACACGGACATCCAGGACCTGCTGAGGGGTGACGCCGCCCTGCTGGACGCCGCCAAGAAGGGCTGCCTGGCCCGAGTCCAGAAGCTCTGCTCCCCAGAGAACATCAACTGCAGAGACACGCAGGGACGCAACTCCACGCCGCTCCACCTGGCAGGTAACCAATCAGCTGCTCCGAGCGCACGCAGGAACACACACAGCTGATGTTTGTTCCTTCTGTCTGTTCTTCACATGTTTTATGAATTTGTCTGTTTGTTCTTGTATTTGTTGTTTTGTTTTGGTTAAATAAAGGTTAGAACGTGTTTTGAGGACAGAATTGGATGTTTAAAAATGGCTCCTGTTCCTTCTCCTCAGCTGGTTACAACAACCTCGAGGTGGCGGAGTATCTGCTGGAGCACGGAGCCGATGTCAACGCCCAGGACAAAGGCGGCCTCATCCCTCTTCATAATGCTGCTTCCTACGGGGTCAGTGTCCACAGCGTGAGCGGTCACATGACCAAACACGGATCCTGTGGGCCGTCATTCACACGTCTGAAAGCTTAAAGCTTCAGGAAAGGCGGCGTTTCGATCTAACGTCCCGTCTGTTGCCTCTCTTCCTCGCAGCATGTGGACATCGCAGCCCTTCTGATCAAGTACAACACGTGTGTGAACGCTACAGACAAATGGGCTTTCACGCCCCTCCACGAGGCCGCCCAGAAGGGTCGCACGCAGCTCTGTGCGCTGCTGCTGGCCCACGGAGCCGACCCCACCATGAAGAACCAGGAGGGCCAGACCGCCCTGGACCTGGCCACGGTAACACTGGCCGCTCAGGCGTCCGTGTGTACATGTCGTCTCTCTGCAGGGAAACGAGCGCCGTCTTAAACTGGTCGCTCTTAATCTTAATTCTTCTTCTAACTGTTTTTTCTTTTCCGTCCCTGCAGGCTGATGATATCCGGGCGCTGCTGATGGACGCCATGCCGCCGGACGCCCTGCCCAGCTGCTTTAAGCCTCAGGCCACGGTGGTCAGCGCCTCGGTCATCTCCCCCGCCTCCACGCCTTCCTGTCTGTCGGCCGCCAGCAGCATCGACAACCTGGCCGGGCCGCTGACCGAGCTGGCCACCGCCGCCGCCGCCGCCGGCTCCTCCGGAGTGGCAGACGGAGCCTCAGGCACCGACCGCAAGGAGGGAGAGAGTGAGTTTGTTGCACTTGTCATGTCGAACGCGACAATGTTCTTATGAGGACCCTGTTTGACGTGCTGAGTTCTTGTCGGCCTGTTCCTCACAGTGGCGATGCTGGACATGAATATAAGTCAGTTCCTGAAGAGTCTGGGCCTGGAGCACCTGAGGGACATCTTTGAGAGGGAGCAGGTCGGCTACCTCAAACACCTCATGACACTTTAAATGCAGTGGGTTTCGAGTGACAGTCCAGCGTGCAGGAGCTGCTCTGTCTCCACGTGTTGGTATCAGATCAGGTCTAAACTTGCTGTGTTGTTCCCTTTTCAAAGATCACACTGGATGTGCTGGCTGACATGGGTCACGAGGAGCTGAAGGAGATTGGAATTAATGCCTACGGCCACCGACACAAGCTCATCAAAGGCGTAGAGAGGCTGCTGGGCGGCCAGCAAGGTAAAGAGGCGTCTGTAGGACTGGAGGCTGGTGTCTGTAGATACCGCGGGGAGCCGCCAACGTCAGACACACTCAAACACAACACATACAGCAGCAGCTTAGAAAGGTTTTTATACCCCAGAAACGACGTCAGGAAACCAGGTTGCACTGTGTTCCTGTGATGGCCAGAGAGTAACCGTGCTGTTTTTCAGGTGCCAACCCGTACCTGACATTCCACTGTGCCAACCAGGGCACCATCCTGATAGACCTCGCCCCAGACGACAAGGAGTACCAGTCTGTGGAGGAGGAGGTGAGTCCAGCTCCCTGTCTGTCTGTGGGTAGACGCATCCCGTCTCTGGTCGTCCAGAATCCATCGAACCTCAGTCACACTTTGAACTCTGCTGTGGTTTTCACAGCAGCTGATTCCAGCAGAGCACGTCATGATGTTTGATCCATAAACCAGAAGATGATTCGATGATGAACCAGCTGATGGTTCGTTTGCCTGATTGTGACGTCGTGGTGTTTCTGTTGTGTGTCTTCAGATGCAGAGCACCATCAGAGAGCACCGCGACGGAGGCAACGCCGGTGGAGTGTTCAGCAGATACAACATCATCAAGGTGTGAGGCAGAGTCTCTGCTCTGCTGCTTCTCAGTGTTGAGTCGGAACGATGAGGCCTGCTGATGTGAGGCGTTGGTGTAACACAGACGTGATGTGTGTCCCGCAGATTCAGAAGGTGGTGAATAAGAAGCTGAGGGAACGTTACACTCACCGGCAGAAGGAGATCGCCGATGAGAACCACAACCATCACAACGAGCGGATGCTGTTTCACGGTAACGCCGCCCACCATCACACCGTCCCCGTTCCTCAAACGGCGCCGCATGTTCTGTGTTTGACATCCTGTCGCCTCCTTCAGGGTCCCCGTTCATCAACGCCATCATCCACAAAGGCTTCGACGAGCGCCACGCCTACATCGGAGGGATGTTTGGAGCAGGGATCTACTTTGCGGAGAACTCCTCAAAGAGCAATCAGTACGTCTACGGCATCGGTGGAGGCACCGGCTGCCCGACGCACAAAGACCGATCCTGTTACCTGTGCCACAGGTAACCGAGGGTGAAGCTTGACTGTCGGGGTCAAACTGAACCGCGACACTTAAAGATGATTTGGTCTTAAACTGCTTTGCATCCATTAAAATAAAGGCTTGACGTGCAGCGGACAGACCGCTGTGTGTGACGCTTCTCCTCTGGCCTCTCAGGCAGATGCTGTTCTGTCGGGTCACCCTGGGGAAGTCCTTCCTGCAGTTCAGCGCCATGAAGATGGCCCACGCCCCCCCGGGACACCACTCCGTGATCGGGCGGCCCAGCGTTAACGGCCTGGCCTACGCTGAGTACGTCATCTACAGAGGAGAGCAGGTAAACAAAGACGGCGGCGTGAAAAGCGTCTTTCCCTGAATCCGTTAAAGCTGCTGCGCCTCATTGGCTGACGTTCTGCTCTTCCCTCAGGCCTACCCAGAGTACCTCATCACCTACCAGATCCTTAAACCGGAGAGCGCGGCGCAGTCTGCTGCGGGAGCGGAGCAGAAGTCGTAGTCACTTCACGTCACACACACAAAGACTCGATGCTCGTTGTTTTCTTCTTTGTGTTGCAAACGCCCGAACACCTTTAATTTACCGAACACGTTTCCAGTCTCCTGTCCAGTAGAGCTCATGGTGACCAGTGCTTCATCAGCAGATGTGCTGTATAATCCTCTCCTACTCGTGGTGATGACACACTTTGTTTTGCATGGGCTGCATGTTAACACGGAAGCATGAAAGGCCCAATAGCGTGCCTGGGTTAGTTCTCTCCCCCGCCCCTCCTCACCAATCAGGAGGATGCTCGTAGAGACTTTGACGTATCAGCATTAACAGTTTGCCACTCTGTCTCCTCACACCTTGTGACTGTGCAGAATCACCGACCTCTCCACACACACACACACACACACACACACACACACACACACACACACACTCTGTGTCACTGTCGAAGCCTGACACCTGTGGACTACTACTGCCCCGCCGCACCTGGACGCCCCCTGTACAGACTGGCCTCTGGTAACTGTGATTTTGAAGCTAACCCGTAACACTACCGACAGACGTCAGTGCATCGTTGCTTTGCTGTAATGTCGACTTTCTGAACTTTCGCCCCGAGAACACTACAAACTCTGAGCTGAGATGTTTCGTACTGGTTTCATGGAGGACAGGACGTGTGGGATTGAGGAAGGCCTCTGTGTCAGATCACGAGAGGAGAGAGCGTCAGAGGACACAGGTGTGCTGAAGGTGTGGGTGTTGTACATTAAAAGCATTATGTAAATGACTTCTTTCAGACAGTAGAGTCAGTAAATGTTCAGAGTGTTGAAATGTGCTTGTGACGCCTTACAAGTCAACACCTGACAGCCAGTGAACTCATCACAGCAGCGTTTGTCGCCGTGGTCGTACTCACAGACATCCCACGCGTAAGGATTTGCACTTTTACATAGAAACCTATTTAAGTTATTTTGAATTTAAATTGCAGACTTGCGGGAAAAAATATTTGTACAGGTTGTGTAAATGGTTGTGTATAACTGTTGCTGTTTGACAGAATCTTTGAGTTCGACTGTAAATGACATGAATTTTCCTTTCATGCCTTCTTTATTCTCCCAACTTTTTTTTTTTTAAATAAATGTCCCATTAACAGCTGCTGGTCGTTCACTGTTTGCTTTGAGAGGACGTGGAGCTTTTTTTAGTTTCTGTCTTCATCATCCGCAAGATCTCAGAGGAAACGACAGCACGAGCTTCGGCTGCGTCCTGTGCGACGACACAACCAGGTGGGACTGATCTAAGGCTGCAGTGCTGCCGGCTGAGGGGTGCTGATGCAGGTCAGAGGTCGTCTCTTTGATGTTGATCCAGGTATAAAATCCTCAAGGAAGACCGACTGACCGGTTCCCCCGTCCTGTCCACAGCGAGTATTGAGTGTTTTAGTACTTCAAAGAGACAGTATAGAACCATCTGGACATGAAGTCCACTGAGTTCAGTCCTCAGTGGTATTTTTACTGACGTGCACCCAAACTTTTACACACTCAGCCTCAAATTCAGATTTAGGTTTTTTTGTGGTTTTTGTAAACTGTCTAGAAACAACCTCATTTAGAAAAACCTCAATAACTCTGGACACACCAACACTGTCTGGTCTTCCATTGTGAAATCTTTATTCACAAACAAATTTTTGTTAATGTCTCCCTAATTTTTCGTCAAATCCTTCAGCCTATCGAATATAAAAAACATGCAATAAACTTTTGATTATTCATGAAAACATTTGTTTTACCTGATTTCGCTGTTTGGTGTTTTAGATTAGATTTTTTTTTATCTGTTTCATCTACAATTGTTTATTAAGAGCTGATACTTTACCTGTATATTATCTTTTGTTAATTAATTAGAAAATCTCCCCTTCCCGAAAAGACTACAACAACAATGTCGCACACTTTATACGTCATCGCGCTCAGCTGACCGCGGCTGCTGGAGCGGAAATGTGTTTGATCGTGTTTTAGTCTTGTTTAAGTGATTTCTGTTGATGGTCTGTGTTTCATGTGTTCACATCCAGTGTGTTAGACATGTGAGGGTGAGTTTGAGACCTCAGGATTCATTTCTCATCGTGTTTTTTAGCCTTTTTGTTTTAAATTGACGCATGAAGTTGCGATGCGTGGCCGCAGACATGAAGTGGGAAAGTTTTTCTGTCTTTGCGTTTCTGCTCAACATGATGGAAACTTCAGCAGCTTCGTATGCCATCACAGCTGATGTGAGCAGACCAGTAGGAGATCTGAAACACTTCTGGAGGAGCACTGGTTTCTGGTGGGTCCAGTATGAAAAGTGTTTATTCGTCATTGTTCCAGCGAAATGGTGACAAGTTTAGATTTTAATGGAACTGAGAAATACATGTGAGTTTATTTTCAAGCCGAATTTACCAGAAGACCTCTGTGACTAAAACAGGATATGAAAAAATGTTTCCCCAACTGAACATCTCTATCAAAGCCAAGACATTTAAAAAATGTCTGTTTTTTTCGTTGAGATTGGTGTAGTCTCACACGTCTCAGTCCGAAGTCTTACTGGGACACCGTGTTGTTTAAAGTCCACAAACAGGCTGCTGCATTAATCTCTAAATGCACACAGCTGACTCTTTTCTCTTTGTGTTCAGCCCCCCGCTGCCTCACACCCAGGCCCACCAGTTTGACCTGAGCGTCGACCAGCAGCTAAACCTGGCCTACGTGGGCTCAGTCCCCCATGGAGGGATCCAGCAGGTCCGGATTCACTGGATGCTGGAGCTGGTCACTGCACAGTAAGTCAGATAGAGATACACAGAAAGATTCATCCAGTTTGAAGACCTCATACATTCGACTGTCGGCTGGTTTCTCTGATCTTCTTGTAGAGATGTTGGAGGACGACCTCAGTACAACTTCACTAAACTGGACCAGCTGATAGAACTCCTGTGGATTAATGGACTCAGACCAGGTGTGCTCGCTGATGTCTGACTCTGGTGATGGTGTTGTGAGTATATGAAGAGTGATTAACTGCTGCTCTTCTGGTTTTCAGGTTTTGAGCTGATGGGCAGCGTCTCGAACTACTTCACTGACTTTGAGGACAAGTCACAAGTGATGGAGTGGAGAAATCTGGTTTATCTCATAGCCAAGAGGTACATCGGTGAGTGAGCAGGAAACCACACAGCAGCTGCCTGAACAGTCGTTTAAAGTGCTTCCTGTCGGGTTAACGTCCTCACAGAAACACTCATTGATCCGCACTGTGTCTGCTGTGATTGGGTCGTCTTTGATTGACAGACAGGTTCGGCCTGGGAAGTGTTTCTCAGTGGAACTTTGAAACGTGGAACGAGCCCAACAACCATGACTTTGACAACGTCAGCGTGTCGATTCAAGGTACAGAAACATCCCGCCTGATGTTTTTAAGTCATCAGTCGATCTTTGAGGCGAAATAGTCGCCAGATGTTTGTTCCCATCAGTTTTCTGTGTTTATATTGTTACTGCTGGTTGTCGTTTAAAATAAGAGAAATGCTGATTTGAAACCTGCGTTCAGCTGAAACTGGTCTAAAAACCAGACGTCGTGATGTCTGTGATGATGAAACTTTCATTCAGGGTTTCTGAACTACTACGACGCCTGTTCGGAGGGTCTGCGCGCTGCCAGCGGCCTCCTGAGGTTCGGGGGTCCGGGTGACTCCTGTCACTCCCCCCCACACTCACCTTACTGCTGGGCCATGCTGCAGCACTGCTTCAACGGCACCAACTTCTTCACCGGAGAGACGGGCGTCAGGATCGACTACATCGCCCTGCACAAGAAGGTGAGCTGTTCTGGAGCTGATGCAGCTGCCAGAGCGCCGACAACAAAGCAAAATCACTAAATCTACAGTTTCGTCACAACCGTGGCATGAAAATGTTCAAATATCTGTATCTAATTACTAGTATTGATCTTTAAAAGTCTATTGAAGCAGAACTAACAGTCATGAAAAGTTTCACAGAAAGACTGAAAATATTTGGTTTGTCTTCTTCGTTCTTCGTCGACATCTTCACTTTCAGGAGGTGAAGTCGCTGAAGTCCCGTCAAAACAATCGGCTGAGATAAACAACTTTGTTTTTCCATATTTATTCTCCGTCCCTCAGGGAGGAGGCGGCTCCTGGCCGATCCTCCAGCAGGAGATCCAGACGGTGGCGGAGATCCAGCAGCGTTTCCCGTCGTTCCGCAGCCTCCCCGTGTACAACGACGAGGCGGATCCGCTGGTGGGCTGGTCCAGGCCTCAGGAGTGGAGGGCCGACGTGACCTACGCCGCCATGGTGGTGAAGGTGAGCGGAAGCTGTGCTCGACTTCTGGCCATGTTTGTTGATGAACTGATTGATTATTGAATGGATCTGGAGTCGCTGATGATGTTTTCTGAAGGAGTGACTGAAGTTTTTTATTGGCTGAAGCTTCTCGCTCATTATAGATGACGCTGACTTCCTCGACCTGTTCATCTTATCCCAGTTAGTTCCCCCAGTTAACCCAGTGGCTCCCAGTCTTTTCCTTAAAGGACGCCTTTTCTGTCACTGACTGAACTGATGACAATCTCATAACCAAGAGGGCTCTTGACCCCCCCAGTGAAGCTTTGGAGACCTCTAGTGGGGTCAGGAACCCCACGTTGGGAACCAGTGCCTTGCACAGTATTCTGTGTATATACAGTTTGTCTTTGCTGTGCTTTGGCCTTAGAGTGCTGTGATGTAACATGTTAGCATGTTAGCTTAGCACCAGTTTTATACATCTCCACCAACCAGTCCTCTGTCCTCCAACAGGTGATAAACCAGCACCAGGACCTGCTGCTGGCAGACCCCAACAGCACCATCAACTACACCCTGCTGAGCAACGACAACGCCTTCCTCAGCTACCACCCACACCCCTTCACCCAGCGCACGCTGACCGCCCGCTTCCAGGTCAACAACACCCGGCCGCCGCACGTGCAGCTGATCAGGAAGCCCGTCCTCACCGTCATGGGCCTGCTGGCTCTGCTAGGTGACTCAGGGACCCTCCAGGGTTCACGTGGGCCTCAGTGGAACTGTGTCAGGGATTTAAGTCATGTTTCTTAAAGTGGCCTCATGTAGAAGCAAAGCTTCCAGGATGCTGCTGTCCCATCTGTCCCAGTCCAGTTTTAAAGCTCCTCTCGTCCTGTGTGTGATTGTCCTTCAGGAGAGACCCAGGTCCTGGCTCGGGTTTCAAACTCAGCAGGAACCAACAACAGCACGGTGGGAGTACTCGCCAGCAGCCACGAGCCTGTTGTACGGGGCGGTGCAGACGGCTGGCAGGCGGCAGTGCTGGTCTACAACAGCGACGACAACAGCACCTCCACCAGCGCCGACGACGCCTCCGTCTCACTGACGGGACTGGCTGCACGAACGGGTACTCTGAACTAGATCCAGTTCCAGCAGGTCTTTGTCTCTGAGTGTCTGCGTCATGTCAGTCTGTGACCTGCCTGCTCGCTGTCCAGGTCTCGTGTACGTCTCGTACTACATGGACAACAACGTGACAAACCCGTACGAGCTGTGGCAGAGCATGGGCAGCCCCGCCTTCCCCACCGCCCAGCAGTTCAGACGACTCCGGAGTGTGCAGGTAGACCGCATTCCTGAGAGACCTGTACCACACGATGAGGTTTTCACTGGAAACATGGTGGATGGGTGGATTGTTCAGTGCAGCTGTAATCCCTGTGTTGGTCTCTATTGATTTGCTTTGGGCTCTTCTGTCTCTTTAAACGCTCTGAGCCTCTGATGGTCTGTCCTTGTGTCAGGACCCTCGTGTCGATGGACCCTGGGAGGTTCCTGCAGGGGACACTCTGACTCTGAAGGTCAAGCTGTCGCTGCCTTCGGTCCTCCTTGTCCATGTTTGCGCTCGGCCCAAAGCCGAACCGGACCAGGTCAGTCCCTGGTTCCCCTGGTTTGCATGAACCTCACAGTCCTTGAAGCTCCTCAGAGGTTTTATTGATCCTCCACAGTCAGTCATCAGTTGACTTGTGCTGTCTGTGTTCTGTATTTGACTGTTGATCAGGTCAATGGATTACGCTTCATCGGGATCACCAAAGGCCAAGTCCTGATTGTCTGGTCAGACCACTGCGTTGGTTCCAAGTAGGTGCACGTGATTATTTTTTTATTCCTGCATCTGTTTCTTAAAGTGGATGTAAACGCGGGTACAGATCTGCTTGTTTAAGAGCGTCTCTTATGTGGAACTGCTTGAATCGAGTGCAGCAGCACAGCAGATTTAACGGTGAACATGTGATACGACCACGACGGCAGTGTCACAGAGATCGTCTCGTCAGGAGCAGCAAAGCCTTCATTCATGGATTTCTTTGTATTTGCAGATGCATTAAGACATATGAGGTGGAATTCTCCTCCGACCACCAGCAGTTCAGCAGAGTTAACACTCAGGACACCATCTTTACTTCCTATGTTTACTCACCAGGTAAGAACCTTTAAGGACCGTTCAGTGATGGCAGTGAGCAGCAGAACTGAATTATGTCTCAGTAATAACACCATGAACCGTGTTGTGTTCTGCAGTGGACCAGCAGGTCGGAGGGCTGTACAGAGTCCGAGCTGTGGACTACTGGGGACGACCCGGGTCCTACTCAGTGCCGGAGAGATACTCAGAGGAGCAGTAGACCTGGTAGTGTTTCACACGGTGTAAATACATTTGATAGAGATCAATGTGCTGCTTACTCATAGAACTGAAGAATATGGCTGAAAACAGTGGATTAATAACCGTCAGCCCGTTCAAGAAAAGTCAAATCCATCTTATCCGTTAGTGATCAGCTGATCACTGTTACACCAACTGTAATCTAACGGATCCATTAACAGTCCTCTGTAATCTGTTAATGTTTTTCATACTCAGCGTGTCTCAGATCGTTCTCTGACTGAGTTTTAAGAGTAAAGTTTCTCACACACTCAGCAGGTTTCTTTAGAAAATTTATTGTCACCAACACAGAATGATTCCTCAGTGCAGATGTTTCCCATCAGTGTGACAACAGTGTACAGATGTTCTCTCCACGTTTCACTGGATTCAGTTTGGACAAACATTTTCATCGTGGCAGTGTTAATTACATTTTTTACATTCGGGCGTTGAATTGGTTTCATCTGATGATTCTCTCCGTTGACGCTGGGACAAATCAATAACAGGATTATTGACGGGTCTTCTTTTTGGGTGAGATGATCGTCTGGTTTGATGACGCTGATGTGACGATTCGACAGACTTCAGCTGAGGAGCAGCTTAACAAGCTCCTGTTATAGAGGAGGAAGAGGAGCAAGTGTCAGATAAGATCCAGAGATAAACACGAGACCTCAGAGTGAGTTTTTAATGAGTTCTACCACTGATGAGTTCATACCAGACTGCAGCACGGGCTGGAACTCTCCGGCCATGCAGATCTCCTCCTGCTTTTGGCGGACGATTCTCTGGATGGCGGGGGGGAGGCCTCGGGGGTTGCGTGAGAAGACCAGGGCGTAGCCGTCCTCGCAGCTTCCGTCGTCCTTCAGGGTGCGGCAGGCGTAGGTGATGGCGTAGTTGTCGTAGTCGGTGTCGATGACCCAGTAGTTGTCACCTGGAAGAGAAGAGAGGAAGACGTTAACCTCAGCTGTTTGAGAGAGACCCCGAGACGTGTGGACAGGTGAGGAGGCTTACCGCCGCTGGACAGGTAGCTGGCCAGTCCCTGGTAGTTCATGAACATCTTGCCGGGGGTGACGGGGTCGGGCACCGAGTACTGAGCCGCCATGTCGGCACACACGACCCAGAACCTGGAGGTCAGGTAGAGAAAAAACATCAGTAAACAGGACTGAAACCTTCAGCGATTCAAAGATTTCACATTCAGATGACTGACAAACACCCACCCAAAGAGAGTGACTCTGCCCCTGGAGGAGGCGACCATGGAACCGTCATCTCCAACAGTGTATTCAGCTGAGATGTTGTCCTGCAGGAACAAACCCTCAGGATCCTTCTTCTGCAGAGCGTACCACTTCCCTGCATACTGCCGGCAGAACCACAGAGAGGAGCGTCAGAGGTGTGTGTGTGTGTGTGTGTGTGTGTGATTGTAGTTCAGTTACAATTACAATTAGTCATTTAGCAGACACTTTTATCCAAAGCGACGTGCATATGAATTCACACACTGATGCCCCCCCGACAGCATCGGGGGCAGTTTTGGGGTTCAGTATCTTGCCTAAGGATACTTCAGCATGTGGGCTGCCAAGGCGTGATCGAACCTCCTGAGCCACAGCCACCCCCTAGTATTCATCACACAGCACTGTATTACACTGTATGCTGATGATGTTCTACTCTACTTGGAGGATGTTCGTTTTAACTCAATGACAATCCATGTTCCTACTTAATAATAATAATAATAATAATTATAGGCAAGCCATGAAATCATCATCAGTGCTGAAGTCAAAGTGTCTGTAACCACTGGAGTCAGAATCAGACTGGGTATGCCAACCTGCTCACCTGTTGGAGCTCACCAGGTGTCCTGAACCTCGTAGTGTTGCTGTCAGTGCTATCAGGCTTATTAAAGCAACACTAACTTTGAATAATATAACACTCGACTGAGTTGAATACTTAAAGCTAATTTTAGTTGTTCTGAATTGGGCTCTCCTGATTCTTCTGTAAGAGACACGTGTCTTTACTCACCCTTGTGGGGTCGAAGTCCTCTTTGACGGTGAAGCTGTCCACCACGCAGGAGGCCAGGCTGTGCTCCACGCAGGCCAGGACCAGCAGCACCAGGGCCAACATTTGGAAGTCCATTCTAGAGAAAACAAGTGGAGCTGCTTTAGAGCTGAATCCTGCTGATTCTCCTGGAATAAAGGGTTCAGCTCTCAGCACAGACGACTAAAGAAGAAGAGCTCTTCATTCAGCTGGACCCCCCAAACACAACAGCTCCTTACCTGGAGTGTAGAATGAGTCTGCAGGAAGGTTTCAGAGTCGCCGCAGTGTCTGAGCTGTGCTGGAAGCTTCCGGCGAGCCTTTTATACCCGACGCACAGACGGGCTCACTGATTATTTTCACTTCTTGAGCCTAAATGCAGAGTTTAAATCTACCGCTAATCCAGTTACCAAAATCCCCGGCTGTAAGCTGATGAACCCTCGCATTCAGCAGTGTGTGGGCTTTATGTAATTGTTTGCAGGTTCTATAATGAGGCACATAACAACAGATGCTCAAAAAGAGGCAGCCTGAGCCTCGAGTCACACGGCACTGAGTATTTCAGGCACTGAGGTTTCATGAAGACCTACAACAGAGTGTAGATCTGAAGACCTGCTGATACCTGCTGAGGCCATCATGTGACGGAGGGTGGCATGAAAGATGGGTTTATTTTATTTTGGGGTTTGTTTTCTCTACATAGAGAACATGAATCCAGATCCATCTTCAGATAAAATGTCTTCTGTCGCTGAGAACAAACTGTACTGTTATACTCAGTTTTTATACTCCACTGCGTTCACAACCAGCCTCCATAACCAGGAAACGGACCCAGTTTGATTAGTTCTTGGATTTGTTTTCTTTGGCTCTGTTCAGGAGGAGAGAGACTGGTTTTCTTCTTCATCACTGCAGAGAAAACAAAGATCCACAAAGTTTGAGGATAAAAGCTGTGAAAAGGAAGCACGAATGAGGCACATCTGACATTCTGAAATGGCGTGGAGCGCGTGATGAAGTCATGTTATGTCAGCAGAGGCTCAGCTGTTCCCGGCTGCTGGTTAAGTAACGTTCTGTCATCTAAATGCTGCCAGAGCTTCCACCTGTAATCCAGGACGAAACGTGTCATATAAGAAACAGCTGAGGTGTTACAGGAAGTCCTGCAGCATCATGTGTTCTGTGGTGCACTTCATAACTCAACATGCTGTAAACAGACTAATCTCAGTCATCTGCTGCCTCCTCTCAGCAGCCCGAGGAGGTATTTCTGTTAACTTCAGTCAGCGAAAGCTAAGTAAAGACCAGCAGATGCCACTTAAGTCCGGCTGTATTTTTAGTCGGCCTCGACATTGTTGTCGTAATAATAACGCGTGCTGAGGGTATTAGGTAAGCGCTGCCATCAGCCTGACCTGTGACACGTCAACAGAGTTAACTCTGCATCTCTCATCTGAAGACAAAAGCTTTGTGTAAATGATCCTGTTGTAGACACTCAGTTAACTGCAGGTGAGTTCATGTTGAACTCAGCAGCCCCGTGAGGACGCCCCCTGCTGGACGTGAGCAGGTCGTACACATTTTAAAGACCCTGTGTGTCTCTTCTGTAAACTGATCAGCATTGGAAATCCTTCATATCGACAAGTTTGGACCTTATTTATAACTAAACCATGAGACAATCAGCTGACAGTAAGATACTGAGCAGCTGTTTGAGTTATTTATTGACATTTTATTGACCAAACAATGAATCTAGAAAATAATCAGCTGAATAATTGCTAATATTTTTGCAATCAGTGTCAAATGATCCGTCTGAAACTCGTGTTTTTCATCCTGAATACACGTTTGATTTAGAACATGAAGAAGAAACAGTTTGACGTCTTTTCCGTTAAATGAGAGACTTTGAAATTGTTCTTATGACACTTTCACACCTTCGTCTTTTAATAAGATCAACACAAGAAATGTTTCTAATGGCAAGTTTCACACGATTACAGACAAAATAAAGGAGATCTGATTGTACATGTGATCAGAAAAGATTTTACAGCAACAAATGAAAAACGTCTGCTCTAATGTGATGACTGCAAAATGATTCATTATCCTTTTAACAGAACATCTGTCACAGCTGAACAGACTGAGGGAGAACACAGATCACATGCAGGTAAACAGAGACAAAGACTCCAGTGATCGTGTTCATTTGCTTTTATGGAACTGCTTCATTACAAATAAGTTACGATGCAACAACAGTGCTGAGTTAAGAGCCTTATTTCATAACATGTAACTAACTTAAAATCACTGTGTGGTCCAGAGAGGTGTTGTATTAGTCAAGAAAACAGTGAACACGTCCACAACATGGGAGTGTCTGACTGGTTGTGACCTGACTTTGCCGTCGTTACTCCAGAAAAAGGAGGAGAGGTTGGAAATTGCACATGGAAATCCTCAGGGAGCTCGCCAGCGTTACTTCAGAATGGTGTCTTCACTTGCTGCAAGGACAGAGGAAAGGTGTTGCTATTATTGTGTCCACTCCCTCCAAGCTGTGGAGCATGTAGACGCATGCATGACGTGCAAACTGAATACATGAGGGTACTTACCTTCTGCTAGCTGCTTGGCGATGCGCTCCTGCTCCTCACGAGCCTTTTTCTCCTCCTCCTCGATCCTTCGCTCCTCAGCTGCAATGGGCTTCAGGTGATCTGAGCAAAGGAAGGCGTTCATTTAAGAAACATTGATCACGGTTAAAAAATGCCTCCAAATGCTAGGACCTTTCTTCTTGTGTTGATTTTGGCGCCCCTTGTGGACAAAAGTGGTACTGTTTCCCAGAATGAAGACTGCACTTCCCATGAGCTTTTTTCTAAACAGATCAGGTTTGAAACATAATGCTTAGAGAGTAAAGCTCCAGCAGCCTAAATCATTGTTAGATTCAGGGTTTTAAAGTGGGTTTAAACTGAACAATGACCAACTCACCATATCTCCTTTTGCCGTAGATGATGCCAGCGATCAGAGCTGAATATCTCGCTGTCTGTAAAGGAGAAAATGATGCAGGTTAATGCAAACTGTGTCTACAAAGTCTATACAGATTCTCAGTCATAGAGGTGACAACCAGGATGTCTGAAGGAGGCAAAGACGACTGGATTCAGATCAGGAGTGACAACAAGGAGCCTTTCAGATGAAGAAGTTCTACACATCCATCCTCAGCACAGCTGCTACACCCACTGAACTCCGTGTAAAGCTGCGTGAATTTAACGAGCTGTTCATCGTGGGCGCAAACTGTACGTGACAGAGCTGCATGGACACGTTTCCAGAGTGAGCAAGAAAAACTCTTTAGTTCGGCAAAGACAGGATCGATCAGTTTCATTTAAATCTGTACTTTCACAGCGTGTCCATCGATTGATTACAGACTGTCAACACCATAACGAAACGACGAGCACCACAAATGAATTCTAAAACACGAGTTACACCCGAATTTAATAGTTTACTGTCGAGATAAAGGAAGCAATATTATCTATAAAATGTCTTCTACTGGATTAATGTCCATGTTGTCCATGGGCACTTTTTCTATTTATAAACAACCTGCCAGCGCTACATCGTTTGAATGGAGACCGCTTCAAAGACAGTCTTAGCTGTCAGCAAAGTCACGGAAAATGCTCAGTCAATGCAAGTTAAACTACACAGTAACGTTCAACTGATGCATTTTTGAGACTCGACGCAGAACAACCACTTTAAATGTTACTGACCTGACCTCGGTGTGGCTACAAGCTAACATCTCAACTAGCTGTTAGCTACTTTGCTTGCGTCCTAGCTAACCGTTAGCAGGATAGCGTGCTCTGTGTAGCTAACGAAGTGAAATAGATTAGAAGGGTCATTTTACAGTAAAACACGAGTAAACATCTTCCACAGTATGTAACGCAACACAAACCTTAATCAAAGGCGACACTGCAACTGGAGGAGCCATAGTTGTCCGGCAGGCTAACAGCTAACGTTAGCAGCAGAGGTCACTTATCCACCACGGAGGACTGTGAGAAGATTCTTCTTCTCTGACACTTTACTGCAGCCGATGCGCTCACTGGTGAACTACCGCCACCTGCTGGACTGAATTGTCCCGTTCGGTGGTCATTTATAGATTGTTCATCAGTAGGTAGATTATAGATTAATTTGGCTAATTCACATCTCTCTTGTTGCTACAAATCCTAATTATCTGCAAATAATTATCTCTCCATATCTTATGATATACTTATAAATATCTTAGTTATATATTGAGAAATAATATGGAGAAATGAAATAAATATTTATGTTTTCTGAGAGACACTTATATAACATTGATGATCTTATT
Source organism: Chaetodon auriga (assembly GCF_051107435.1). NCBI lineage: Eukaryota > Metazoa > Chordata > Actinopteri > Chaetodontiformes > Chaetodontidae > Chaetodon > Chaetodon auriga. The sequence goes on along the minus strand of NC_135078.1, from coordinate 28,633,277 downwards.
TTAGATTAGGTCTTCCATTTATCTAATTAGAACCATGTTCTCCATCCATACAGTATCATATCACTGTATGCTCTGCCTCCATCATAAACACTACAGCCACAAACATAACTCTACATCCACACGTCTCATGTCATTAATAAAACCAGTGTGGTGGGACAGCAGATGAATGCAAAGCTCTGCAGCAGACTATTCTTAACCTCACACACTCCAGTTTATTAGCTATGCCTTAATGGAACATGAACTAATATTAGAGCCTAGAAAAATCTTACCTTTAGAGGATCACATTCACTTAATGTTAAAGCTGCCACTCTGGACACTGCTGTGTTGTTGATCAGTATTGAATTATACTGACAATTGTTCACTGACAGCTGATTTTTATCCTCCCTCTTTGACATGGGTTTGGACAAAATACTGTAAACCAGCCAGTGCATGAGCACCACTGTGCTGTTTTTATGCATCTGCCTCTTAGTGCTCATCATGTCTGTTTAAATCACCAGCAGGTAAAACATGCTGAATACTTCAGTTTCATGTTGGGATTTTTTCTATTAGTGAACTAAAATGTTTTTTTACTCACCAAGAAAAAGTGTTTTTGCAATACCACAGTTTATCCAGAAGAGGTCAGTAGAGATAAACGCAGGTGAACCGGTCTGTGACACGTGTGACAGGTGTCCTCTTCAGTCAGTGACAACAGTTTCCTGAGCAGCACAGCGTTTATTGAAAGCAGAGTGTCAGACTGCATCATGTGACCTTGTTTCACGCACAGCAGGGAAATCAGACCGCAGGCGAAGCTGCTGAACATCGCAAACACATGAAAAGCAGGTTCAGCGCACTTTGCGAGGCCTTGCAGAAAACTTTGCAAAAGTTAGAAAGAAACTAATATCTGTTTTTCAGATCTGCTGATTCCTGGTGAAGCTGTCTAAACTGCAGATAAACAAAAAGATCAGAGCTGCTGTGACGATAAAACAAAACGTCTTCACCCAGACACACGGATGTTGATAATATCAATATCAGCATTTTCACTGTGGGTGGAGGAGAACTGCCTTCAAAACTCACTGAGCAAAAATACATTTTCATATATTTAAATTTGATTTTAAGGTACAAAAACATCTTCCCCCTTCAGATGACAGTATCAGATGTGAGAATATCCTTTAAGCTTGTTCCAACTTCACTGAAGCCACGAGATGCTTTCATTGAGAGAAATTTTCAAACCCCATATTTGAGCATCTGCACAACGATATCAAATGGAGATATTTCACATATTTCCCCCAAATTCTTCCCGACATATTTAATGCAGCATGTTTGTCGTTTGAATGTTATGATGGATTTAAACAAGAGGAACCATGATCACTGAGAATGAGCCTGTTTACTGTAGTTGTTCTTTATAATAATATGTGTTTTGTATCCCCCCCCCCCCATTGTAAGAAAAATTAAAAAATTTCCCTCCACTACAAACTGGCCTGGGGAGGGTGTAGATAGTCGTGCGATCCCTCACTGCCTTCCCAGCAGACCGAACCCTCGTCTTCTGTCCCTGTTCTGTCTTCTGTCCCTGTTCCGTCTTCTGTCCCTGTCCCGTCTTCTGTCCCTGTTCCGTCTTCTGTCCCTGTCCCGTCTTCTGTCCCTGTTCTGTCTGTTCACCCATCACAGATTCGTTGTGCACAGTTTTACAGTCAGGCATATTGTCATCATAAAAAGTCACAGCAGAGGTCAGCGTGCTTCGCAGTGGTGGTTTCCAAAGCAGCGGTTGAGCCTTTTTACGGTCCTGTTGGCAAACCTCACCTTCCCGCGCTTCTTCAGGGAGGCCGTGTACTGATTGGCCTTGAGTTTAGCGTAATAGTCAGAGAACTTGTTGAAGAGGATGGATATGGGCAGACCGTTGAGGATGATTCCAAAGGCGATGCAGATGAACGCGAACAGGCGACCCAGGATGGTCTCTGGGTAGACGTCTCCGTAGCCCACCGTGGAGATGCTGACCTGCAGGAGAGTGAGGAGAGCAGTCAAAACCTCAGCGGGGGACAGCTTCAGTCCTGTTCACAGACCCTGCACTCACCCATGTGGTCATTCATACTGTATGTGCATGTAAACAGAAGCTGGAAACACGGTTTGTGGTTTAGATCTTCAGGAGCAACCCAACAGTCAATCCTTCAGACTGATACAGTAAGAAAAAAAAGTCTCCTCTGTCAGCGCAGTTTACTGCACGTCCATGAAAGTTTAATATTAACAGAAAATCCTGCAGAACTGACTTCAACTGAACTGTCTGAGTGGTTTCAACCAGAATACACAGAGAGTGAAGAACACGTGTTTGCATCATAAAACTGGGACCAAATGGAAGATGAGTTTATGTTGGTTGAATCATTTCTTCTGTCCAAACTCAAGCTTGTTTGACTGCAGGAAGCTGTTTTCCTGACGGCTCCTAAACGTCCTTCAACCACATCACAGCATTTTAAGGCTTTACATTTCTGTTTTTTATATCCATTATTTGATCTGCTTGTCCCTCGTCCATGTCCAGCTTCCCAAAAACTTTAGTGAGAATCCTTTCAGAGTTTAGTTCACAGATTTCATGCTGACCTGAAGGTGGCTGCTTCACCATGAACAGAGCAGGACTGTGAAGCAGTGGACACTCAGTTTCCTTCAATGTCACGGCACTATGATTACAAGGATTATCATTTCCTTCCCCTGGATTAGACATAAGATTCAACCACTCGGTCAGAGAGGGAGGGGAACGATCTGCTAACGGGTTTATTCATGACAGCAGAGTCCGTGAATCAAAGCTTCATGTTGACGGTTTAACTCAAATGAAGGCGTCCAGACGTTCTTCCTCCCTGTAAAGACGACCAGGCGCCTTGAAGACATTGGTAATAAACTGTATAAACGTGCGTCTTCCCATTGATCACACAAGTCACACACAGCAAAGCACGAGCTGACACTTCCTGCAGGAGAGCTGACCTCCTTGTGCTTTGTAAGCCAGGCGGTGCTGCAGAGTAATCTAATAACATCACACAGCTGACAGAGCGAGCAGAGACTGTCAGCGTGGCAGGCCTTCAACCACAGGCTTCGTTTCACTGACAGAGAGGTCTGTTACCTGAGGGATTTATTCAAGATTCCTCATTTTAAGACCAAAATTCTGGACTCTGCACCTGATCTATGCCCCCCAACATCCACAGCTACTCGAGTGGACCCTCCTCACACGAGGACCCTCTATACTCAGCCCCTCTTCCTCCCTGCTCATGTGCTCTCCACATTTCCTGTACTGGTTTTACTTCAGAGGACAAAGGTGTACTTACAGCTGCCCACCACCATGCGTGAGGAATGCTGGTGAAGTTTGTCTGCGGCATGTCATGCTCCACCGTGTAGACCATGGCGGAGAAGCTGAAGATGCCCATGGCGATGAAGAGGAAGAGGCAGCCCACTTGCTGGTAGCACTGACGCAGAGTGAAGCCAAACGCCCGCAGACCCGTGGAGTGTCGCGCCAGCTTCAAGATACGGAAGATTCGCATCAGTCTCATGATCCGCAGCACCTGGCCCAGCTTGCCCACCTGCCCCACCGCCTGCATGTCGGCCTCGTGCTTCATGTAGTTTTCCTCATTGTCGAAGAACTCCAGGAAGCCCTGCAGGTACTGAGGCAGGATGGCGATCAGGTCCACGGTGTTGAGCACGCTCCTGCTGAAGGCCCTGAGGTCCGGAGTGGACATCAGGCGGAGCAGGTACTCCATGGTGAAGAAGGCGATGCACATGGACTCCACGTACTCCCAGTATGTCTTACCGCTGAGCTGACCTGTGGGAGTTCTGTACTGCATCTCCTCCACTGTGTTCAGAGTCATGGCCACCAGGGAGATCAGGACAAACAGGCTGGAGGCCACCGCCATCAGCTTGGCCTTGACGGAGGAGAACGGCTTCTCCATCAAGTTCCAGATAGCTCGGCGCTTCTGGCCCATGAACATGTCGTGAAAGAGCTCCTCGTTCTCCTCGATCTCCACCTCTGCCTCCAGCTCCCTCTGGATCTTCAGCTGCTCATTCAGCTCGTCCTGCCTCTCCTCGAAGGAGATGCGGCAGCAGCGGTGGGTGTTCCTGATCCTCACGCCCCAGTAGTTGATCTCCTCCAGGAAGTTGCGGGGACACAGCTCGTCCTTGATCCACAGCACACCAGTCCTGTAGAAGTTGAAGATGCTGTGGAAGACATCTGGGTCCCTGTCGAAGAAGAACTCATTGTTGGTCACAGTGTAGTCATCGCACAGGTCCAGCTTCATGTTGTGGTCCGTGTAGGTGGCCAGTCGTCCTATTCTGGTCTTGGGATACTTGGCAGCCATCTTGTAGGCTATCTGGTAGGGCTTCCCCCCTACGTTGATGTTGATCATGTAGTTCTTCTTGGAGGGTGAAATCTGCTTGGCGAAGCCCTGCGGAGCACTGTCGTCCTCCTCATCCTCGTACTCGGCGTAGATGTCGTAGATGTCCCTGCTCAGCTCCTGCATGGAGTTCCATGTCTTCACGCAGCTTTCTTTGGCCAGAGGATAAGCGATCTCCGAGGGTCTTCGATTGACGTCCGTATCGGTCACTTTGTAGTTGGGGAAGAGACTCTGTCTCCTGTTCCACAGGTTGACCACCTTGCTGGCGCTCCCCATGTCGATGCCCCGAGTCTACACAGCAGACAGAGCGCTCAGACCAGCCGGCGTTACTGCTGTCTAATACCCCCTTTACCTAAGCATGGAGGACATGAGCAGGATGCCTCATGGCCCCATTAATGTTGCTGACTGAGAGGATCCGCGTGCTTACAGGACATCTAAATACTATTATCCCCTGCTGAGCTGCCTGGCTGACATGACGTTGGCTGCGTGGCACATCTCAACAAACGCCCATCATCATCATCATTCACCCTGTTTTAACTCCTAATAAATATTTTATCACATGAGCTTCTAGAGCTTTCAGCTGATTTGGTTGATTTAAAGCCAGAACAGACACAAAGCAGCCGTGTTTTCCTCACATTTATTCATAATGCATCGACACAGAGCTGTGCATTAATCTTTATGCAATCCCTGCAGATTACTCAAGGAAGTCATTCTGGAGGGCTGTGATTGGAAAATACCACCTCGTGTCCTCTTGTTTGAGGAAAACTAAAACACTTTATCATCATGGTGATTTCCTTCACAAAGTACTTTGCAAATGTTCGTTTTTGGTCAAGTGTCTTATTCAAATGCAGAATAAATAGTTCATGTTGGTTATTATGGTGCAGCGCTTTAAGATTCCTGTACTGACGGGAACAAAGGAGGCCTGGTGCATGCATAGAAGAGGATAAAGGCTTTAAGCATTAGCCTACTTCCTGATTGGGAGGGGGTGCAGGAGTCTTCAGGACCTGAAGTGCATCAAGGCCACAGACTCCAGGAAATAATCAATCGCTTTTTAATTGATATATCAATAAGGTTGTGACATTACCTGAACTAACAGGCAGTAGATATTTAACCAGGTGGACTTTGTACCCAAAAGAAGCGTCTAACATAAGTTTGATTGTCAATTAAATCCTCTTATTGGATATCAGATTATAGTCCAGCTGACCAGAGGAGGCGTTCTGCGAGGCCTCTGGCTCATGACATTATGAAGCACAATACAAAAACACACAGCAGCACACTGACCCTTATTTACCCTCCTGGTGCCAAACACCAGTTAAAACAATTAAGGATTTAAGTTGTTAAATCAGTGACATTTAAATGGAGCTACCAGACTTAAGCTAGTCTCGTTAGTGTAGCGTGTCAAAAGAGCAAGAGATAAACTGGATTTGTCATGAAAGCCACAGTCACACCGCAGACACATCATGTGACACAGCATTTGTTTACCTTCGTGGACAAAAATTTGCCTTTTAAAGCCAGAAAATGTAACTTTTGAAAGAGGAAAGAAGACAAGAAAAGAAAAGTTTAAAACCCTGATTCCAGATAAAGTTTGTAAAACATCAATCAAACAGGAAGTGATCACCTGATCTGATCCTCTCTGACAGAAACTGACCTGAAAACAGCTCAAAGTCAGTATGTTTAGTGTTGAGACAGGAGCAACTGAAGACTGGGGAAGTTGTGGAAAGCTCCAAAAACACCTGTTTGGAACCGAACAGCTGCTGTGACTCTATAAGGAACTGTAATGTCACTCAGAGTGTAAAATAAAATGAAAGGACAGCAGGCTGACGGCAGCAGATCATGTCAGTCTTATTATCATGCATTAGAAAGATGTACATTTACATTTTATCCCCATCATTGATCCAGTAACAGTGCAGGAGGCAGGACGGTCAAACAAAGCATCAGTGATGTCTCTTTTGTATTTTCTCTGGGATTAATATGATCTGCTCTCTGCGGGTTCCTGTCAGTAGTGTCGTCCGCAAGATTTACGCATCAAATTTCCCAAAGTCCTTCAAAGCTGCTTAGTAAAGAAGAATGTGGGTTCTAATCCGTCGTGGAGGTTCATAAAGCCTCCGGTCACATACACTCTTTACACCTACATGCTGTTATTACAGCTGGGAAGAGCAAACAGACGGTTCAGTAACAGGAGACGCTTCCTGACTTCTGCTGATGTGATAACACACATTCACTGACAAGACTCACAACTGTGTCATGTGACCACGGACAGGTACAGCCAGGTGAACTATGCTCCTCTTTCAGCTGATCATAAGTGAAAACAGAGGCTTGTTTTTGAGCTTTCAGTCAGTTTGAATCAGCATATTGGACATTTTACCTCAGTGTGAAAATGCTCCTCTGAGACTGGTCCATCATTCTGATTAAATACACTTCAATGTTTTTAATGTGTAAATATTTGCTTGTTTTAATGCTGAATGAACTGAGTGTAGCCTGCAGTACCTGCTCTCTCCAGCAGGCGGTGCTGTCACAGCCACTAATGCTGTTGACCTTGGACGAACAACTCACCTGCCCCCACACTGAGGCTCAGCAGCTGATTAGTGTGAAGAACATGACTCAGGTGAGCTGCCTCCAGGTGTTAAACTACAGTTTGCACATGAGTTCAAACTACTTTCACATGTTTTTATCAGACTTAGAAAACATCAGATGATCAATGAAACTCGGTCTATCAAAGGAAAGAATAAATTAAACTTGCTTGGCATCACATTTGCTTCGCAGCGATGACTTTAACAGTCATTTTAATCAATTCATAAATGTAGACATTAATGAAGCAATCAGAAATACATTACTTATAATCGCATTAGAATTATATTTGAATAAACTAAAAGGAATAAAAAGACTAAACTTGAAAGTGTTCTGATTTTAAATGATGATGCAGCCTAATAATAATAATAATAATAATAATAATAATAATAATAATAAGAAGAAGAAGAAGAAGAAGAAGAAGAAGAAGAATTGAATTTAAAAATGGAAATGAAAACTAATTTAAAGAGGCTTTTTAATATTTCTTTTTCATTTTCCATCTCAGTATTCTTTTGTTTTCTATTAAATTAGGTGAAGCCCCGCCCACAGAGCGGCATCTGAGGCTCCGATTGGTCAGCTGTTATATATAATGATGGTGAACTGAAGCTAAACTAAAACTAGGCGTGAGAAAACATTTTAGTTAGAATAAATACAAAAACTAGACTACTTGCACAGTTAACTGAAACATTTTTTAGTAATCTATTTAATTATTTCATGATTTCTAAACACACACTTCCTGTATGTTTTGTATAATTATGCAGAAATACCTGTTTTATGAAAAGGTGTATGACGTAAAGGTTTGAACTTCCGGGTATGTCGTCCAATAAACGTCATGTTTTGAAACGTCGGATAAAATGTAGAGTGTTTTACCTTCGAGCATGTTAAATCCAACTTCTCAGTGGACATTCTCACCTGCAAAGGTGTCAAACATCAGGTCCGACGACACAGAGCTGCGTCAAGTTAGTCACACCGGAAAAACACCAGAAAATAAAAGCGCCACATTTAGCTCCAAAATAATGATATCAACATAAACTGGACTGAACACGTAATGAGACTGCTGGTGTAAATTATTCTGACATGCGCGGTGATTGATCCCGCAGGTGTGTCAAACTCAGCCGGTCATTTTTCTAACTTTTCTTTATGTGAACAGGCTTTTTAATATATTTTGGCAGCACTGCAGAGCCTCTCGTATATCTACACACTCATATTAAAACAGTGTCATGAACGGAATGAGTCTGTAAAAAGAGAAAATATTGTTTTGCAATTTCTGAATTCTTAAACTCCAGTCTTACGGCTAAACAGTCATGACGTCTTATTTTGAAAAGCACGACCGGATGTTATATGTGCGGCTAGCCTCATCCGCCGAAAAAACGCTGTTTTTAAAGGGAAACCAAGGTTGTTGAGGTCCGTGGAGGCACAGCAGGTTGAAGGTAGGTGTAGACTCATTAATGTGTACTCACGGTCCCAGTCCTGTCGGTGGTCTTGTCCTGTAATTGTCTCTTGTTCAGTCGCTTATCGCTTAGCTCAGTGGAAATCAAGATGCGGCCAAGTGTCAAGTCAAGACAACTGGTAAAGTGTAAGCTAACTAGCCTGCTAGGTGGGAGCTAACGCGGCTAACGGCACCGTTAGCCGGTTCACGAGAGCAGACTGCCGGACTCAGTGATGCTGCTCCGGCTGTTTGGTCGCTGTAGTCGACTGAGGATAAGTAGATAAATAGAAATCTGTGTTTATTGAAATACATTGTCACAGTTGTTTCGAGTCTTGTAAGTACAGAGGCGAATATTTCCTGTGAGCGGCTGCGGGGGAGGGGGTGCTCTGGCCCCCGGTGCATGTACACAAACACACGGACAGTAGAAGCTGCTTCTGAGGGGCTTCGTGAGAATAATGAAATAAATCTTACTGTCAGAATGAGATATATTTGACATCTGCAGTCTGTCTGTGAACGTCCTTCGTTTACTGTCTTATTAAACACTGACAGGTTGACATTTAGTGTAAAATTCAGATTTTGATGATAATGACAATAAACGCAGGAATAGTTTTTGTGTCGCTGCAGCAGAATTCATGAATGAGAACAGCTGATAATAAGAAAACAAACCTTTTAATAACTGACACTGAAGGTGCTTTTTAAGCTTTTTATCAGCCGTGAATGTCATTTTCAGGTCAGCTTGTTTTATTTGAGACGTCTATGAAATTTGGCTGGTGCGTTAATGAGGATGGAGATTTTCTTTTTCTCTCAAAGTGATCCGTTATAACGAACTCCAGTCCAGATCGATTCCTCCCACAGCCTGAAAATGGATCCGTAGGTCACGTCGTGCCGGCTGTTTGCAGGTTGTATTGAAATGAGCCCACGTCTTCTGGTACAGTACACCTCAAAGCGACTGTGTGCAGGTTTGGAGACGCCTGGTCCTCGTGGTGCTGTCAGAGCAGCCTCCTCTGCCTGCTGGCGCTCAGCGCTGTCAGGTGATCGTTTTCTGTGTTCTGCTGCAGGCTTCGTGTTTTTATAGTTTCCTTTACAACTTCAGCGAGTGTTCTGGCCTTTGCTCATGGCGCCGTATTCGACAGCACTTCAGAAGCAAACACTTTGCTGCCGCCTGCAGACGTTCAGAAGAGGGAACGACGAGCATGTTCACCAAACCGCACGAGGAAGCAGCTGCACTTGAACACGAACTGCAGTTTCACTGCACCGACTGTGTGTGCTGAGACTTGCATGACTTAATCCTTGAGTCAAGATTATGCTGTTGGCAGGATCAACAAAGCTGTGTGTGAACATCGTTTTAGGCTCAACTAGTCTCAGTGTGTGTTGATGGAGAAGATGTGAGAACAGAACACAGCTGAAAGAAGGAAGAGAAGCTGGATCAATAATGTCTCCGTGTTGGTGGACGATGTCCAATCCTGTCCAACGGGGCTAAATTATAGAAATAAATAGATATATTTCTTTTTTTGATGCACTCTGCCTCAACGCAGAACCAAAAACAAATCAAGAAAGGAAAATTAAAAACCCAGGAACAGTTTTTGGAGAGAAAGCCTCCGTCAGCGGAGCGACCTGTAGAACTTATTTCAGAGAAAAGAGGAACAAAGGATGAAGCGTTCGTCCGTCCGTGCGCTCAAACACGACCAATGAACACAAGCTGTCAAACGTCTCGCTGTGACTCTGGGTTTAAGGACGTCCATGCAGATGGACGAGCCTGCGTGGCAGATGGGGGTGGACATGGGGGCGGTGAGTCATTGTCTTCTAGAGTACGGGGGGGGGTCTGCAGACGCTCCACCCTAACCTTTAACCACCCTTAAAAAGCATCTGCACTCCTGGTGACTGCAGGCCAAACCGGCCTGTGACGGCGCAGCTGGTGGAGATGGAGGTAAACCAGTCACATGGTTTCATTTGGATGTTTAATGGAGGAAAACACGTAAAAATGACACACTGGAGATTTGAAGAACACTGCAGCCGCTGGGAGGCCTCGCTTTGACCTCCACGTGTCCACAGTAACTGCAGTAGAGACACGTCTGTCCCACTTTAAGATGGCGTTAACGCCGTCTGACCAATCATCAGCTGGCCATCATCTTCGTTCTCTGGTAACCAGTTTGTCCTTTGGTCAATAAAACGTCAGGAAATGCTGAAAAACGTCCATCACACATTCCCAGAACTGACGTCCTCAGGTGTCAGAAGCCAAACACATGGACACAGGACTGAGGACAGCAGAGAGGACACAGCTGAGAAGCTGGAACCAGAACATTTTGGAAGTCTTTCTAATAAAATGGCTCAAAACAATCAATAGATTATCATTTTCTGTCAATGGATGATCGATTAAGCGACTCACTGTCTGAAACATGGCCGACAGGAACATCAGACTCTTCTCATTTTGTCCAGCCTCATTTTTCCTACATCTGCACACGAATAGCAAACTTTCCAAAGAGGTTAGTGACGACGTACGAGCCCGCTGAGTCAGCCAGCGATTGATCAGCATTACTGATCAAAAAACGGGTTTTCAGAGACCTTTAACAGCCGAGACTGAATCAGATGAAAGGTCAAAGGTCAAATCCACATCATGTTCAAACTGTTTGTCTCGAGGCTGAAATGATCTCACAGGACGGGTTTCATGCAATCAGCATAAAAACTATTCAATCGGTTTAACGCTGCTTTGTTTCAGGGTTTGACTTTCTGAGGAACAACGGCTCCTTTTCATTGGATCAGTTCAGAGCGACTCCATCGTAGTTCACTGTGTATTCCCTCTGACTGGATGGCGCTCTCATGACTGTACGCCGTGTAAACGGATCCGCTGCCGGAGCTGCTCCTCCACCGCGGAGCTGCTCCTCCACCTCGGAGCTGCTCCTCCACCTCGGAGCTGCTCCTCCACCTCGGAGCCTCTGCAGCTTGGTGTTGCTCCTCTTCAGGAGACGCTCGTCTTTCCGTCTCACAGCACTCGTTTCATCGGCTGGCGTCCTTTCAGCAAAGTCACCGTAAATCATCAGGCTGTTGAAGGAGAAGCAGCTTCCTAAAACGTCAATAAACCAGAATCAATCATCAATAATCAATCTGTGCTCACTGACAGCAGCTTCCTGAAGTGTCTCTGAGTCCATGTGTTCATCTCCTTCATCCTTCATGTGTTCACAAAGTGGTGAACTCGCTCCATCCTTTCATACCCAATCATGATGCTCTCACCTGTTTACCTGTGGAATGTTCAAACAGGTGTTTTTGGAGCGTTCCACATCTTTCAGTCTGTGAAACGTTTTCCTGCGTCAGATTCACAGTAAGCAGATATTTGATGACCTCACTCTGTTTTCTTTCGCGTCTCGCCGTCTTTGGATTCGGGTTGTTGTTACTTCCTTTTTCCTGTGTTTTGGTGTTTCGTCTTTGCTGCTTCGTTCTTTGAAGTCAGCTCTGAGTGTTTCAGGCGAGAGAGATGCTAATTCAGCGCGTTTTGAGTGCCGTTGAAGGGACATGAGGTGAAATGCAGGCAGTCACGCTGGAGTGTGAACGTGGCAGATTTATGACTGAACGTCCATTGTTAATCATGTTTTCTCCTCCGGGCAGGTTGCTGCTGGTTGCAGGGCCCCGTGGAGCAGAAGAGCTGTGCCATTCCCCCCTTTTTTCCTCTCATGTCCCCCCCTGTGTGTTTCCCTGTGTGCGAGTGACCCCGCATCCCCACCCACCCCCCACCCGGTCCTCCGTCGTGTCGCCGCTCCCGCCCGAAGCCCCCCTCTCACCCCATGCTTGGGACAAAGCCAGCTCACTGCCAGCCCAATGACTGCCTGGATCGTCCTGCCTGTCAGCCTGTCTGCCTTCTCCATCACAGGGATATGGATCGTGTGAGTTTCACGCCCACGCCGTCATGTGACACACGATGCGTTCACTGACAGATACAGAGCTGCGTGAACGGGCTCACAGGCTGTTCACATGTGGATTCATGTCTCCGTCCTTTGCTGCTGAATGACTGGTGTCGTCTCGTTAAAGTGTTTGATATTGAGCAGGTGTGGCTTTAAATGACGGCGTGTGCCCCACAGGTACGCCATGGCTGTGATGAATCACCATGTTTGTCCCGTGGAGAACTGGTGAGTGGTTTTCATTTGTGTTTTTTCAATGTGGACGCTCTGAGCCCACAGCTGTCAGTCAGACATGAACTGAGCTCCTTGTGTCTCCACCTCAGGTCTTACAACGTAACCTGCACAGAGGAGCTGCCCCGGCCAGGCTTCCCCAAGACCTGCTGCACCATCCAGGACATCCCCCTCATCAGGTCTCCTCCTCTCTGCTCCTCATCGCTTTGTGTCTGCACAAAAGCACTTCTGTGTCAGCGGAGGCCTCGAGGCATGAATTAGCACCTTGTTATGTCGAGGCTGTGACGGTCATTAGCCCACGCTTTGCATCAACTGCATTTGTTTAATCTGCAAATAAGCCTCTAACCACGGCGAGTACAAAGCGCCGTTGTTAAACAGCATCACGAGACGCGTCAGGCTTCTCCGCCGCGTACGTAGGAGCACGGTCCTCATCAAACGTTTGCATTCAGAGTTGATATCGGAGCGTTTTCCACGTTCGTCCACCGTCCACACGCGTAACCACGGTCTGTGCACGGCTGCCTGTGCTGGCGGTCCTGACAGATGGTGGAGGGACGGGGGACAGGGGACGGTGGACGGTGGACGGTGGCCTTGCATGTGGTCATGTGTGTGCAGGTGAAGGTTATTCTCCTGCTTCACACACTGACACCTGTTCTGTCTCCATGTGCTGCAGTAAATGTGGCTCCTACCCTCCTGAAAGCTGCCTGTTCAGCCTGATCGGCAACGTTGGAGCCTTCATGGGTGAGGCCTCGTTCACACACACACACACACACACACACACACACACACACACACTCACTCATGTTTGTACAATGAATATTAACCTGCTTCAAAGATGTGGTTAGCTTAGCTTAGCATAAACGGCGGCTCCAGCTAGCCTGGCTTTGTTCAGATGTAACAAACTTAGCTTGCTAGCATCTCCAAAGCTCACTGATGTGCTTTATGTGCTGGACTGATTCTTTGTTGGGGACGAGAAATAGCTTTAGCATGTAGCTCTCAGTAACGTGCTGGACGAACCAGGCGAGCTGTTTCCAGTCTTCATGCTAAGCTAAGCTAACTGTCCCCTAGCTGTAGCTCTGTATGTACCATACAGATAACAGAGCAGCATGTGGTGTTACGCCTCTAAAACTGTCTGCGGTGTGAAACAGTTTGTGACAGCGAGGACGAAATGTGCAGTAAAAATACGTATTAAACACGTATTATCCAGGTAACGACTACTGCACTCTGCTCGGTAACACACAAGTAAATGATCAACCAACCGTCACGGGTAAAAGGTGTGTGATGATGATGTCACTCAGGTGAAAGGTGTTTGATGATGTCACTCAGGTAAAGGTGTGTTGCGTCTCCTCTGTCTGTTACATTAATGGCTGTGCTCACAGGCGTCAGCTCTCCTCCGTCAGGCTGGAAATAGCCTCCTCTCTCTAATCAATAATGAATGCAGCTTTCCTTCCACTTCCCCCTCTGTCCTCTCCCCTCCATGGCCCTCCTCCTCCTCCTCCTCCTCCTCCTCCCCCCACCTTGGTTTCTCCTCCCTCAGCTCTGCCCTGATTTCCCCCTCTGCCCTTTGTTTCTTCTCTCCTGCTGTTTTTCCTGTTGATCCATCATCACATCCTGATGAGTGGATTTACATTTTTCATTTCTGTCGTTGCTTCTGTCTGCTGGACTCTGTTCACGCCGTCCGGACGCCTCAGCGGCGACCTTTGACTTCCTTCCTGTTGTTTCTCTGCCTTGGTGGTTCTGTGACAGACATCAAGCTGCAGGTTCGTAGTTTTCAGACAGTGAAGTTAAACCTGATGAAACCAGAGCTGCTGACAACATGACCGTCCAGCAGATAACACCAGGAACCAAGAAGAGGGCGCCGTGTTTAAAGCAGCTCTGTGCTGTGAACACAGAAACACCTGCAGCAAACACGACACATCGTGTGTGTTGAGCAGGTCGATGTGTGTGTTGTGTGTAATGTGTGTGTGTGTGTCCTCTGCAGTGGTGATGGTGTGCCTTCTGCGCTACGCCCAGGTGATCGAGCACAGCCACCGATGTTGGGTCAACACCAGCGCTCTGGTGTCCGGCTGCACCAACGCCGTGGGTCTGGTCATGGTGGGAAACTTCCAGGTAAACTTCCCGCTGACGTGAAACACGTCTTCTCTTGGTCTTCGGCGCTCTGACGGACTGAACCGTCGTGTGTTTGACAGGTCGATCACGCCAAATCTCTGCACTACGTGGGCGCCGGCGTGGCGTTCCCGGCGGGGCTGCTGTTCGTGTGCCTGCAGTGCGTCCTCACCTACCGGGTGGCCGTCACCGCCCTCGACTACTGGATGGCCCACTTCAGAGTGGCTCTGGCACTGGGAGCAATGGTGTCCCTCGTCCTCAGTATCCTTCACTGAACAGCTTGTGACTCCTCAGGTGTTTCAGGATGAAGGCCTTATTTTAACAGCCCACGACCCAAAAACTCAAACAAAAAGCAGCAAATCTTTCCTGCTTTAAAACGACTGAAACAAACTATCGATTATCAGATCAGCTGATCAGTTAATGCACCAATCAGATTCAGAGGAAAATGTTTGTGCTGCTTTTCAAAGCTCAGTTTGTTTGAAAGGTCGTTGGTTGGAGCGTCGCTGCTCCGCCTTCTTCAGGCTGATCATGGCTTCACCTCAGTTTGTCCTCTGCTGGTCTCAGACACGTTTGTCCTCCTTCACGTCCTCCTCCTCCTCCCAGGCGGCATCTTCTTCATCCACGAGAGCTTCGTCCTGCAGCACGCTGCAGCCATCTGTGAGTGGGTCTTCACCGTGGACATCCTGGTCTTCTACGGCACCTTCACCTACGAGTTCGGCACCGTCACCAGCGAGACCATGATGGCGGGCCTGCAGCGGAGTCACCTCCACGGCTCGGGGGTTATCATGGGCCCCAGGGCCCGGGGCTCCGCGCTGGGGGGGGGCACCAAGGGCCTCAAGTCCCCCGGAGGCAGCAGCACGTCCACGCATCTCAACTGTACCCCGGAGAGCATAGCCATGTTGTAGCTCTGCGTCGCGGCCGCAGGCGTGAGATGTCACTGTAGAGGTGCATCATGGGTCCCACAGGAAGGCACGACGGCAGCACGTGGAGGAAGTTCTGACCCCGTAACCACTGATCTGACGCCAGGCGATGGTCCGTAACGCTCTTCTGTCTTTTTATTTCTTCTCCCACATCGGCACAGCCGCTCCAGGCGGAGGTCACGTTTCCTGCCGCCATTTCTGAACGGAGGCCGAATGTGTGGAACCGTGAATGTTTCCAGGACGCCGTCGATTGGGCCGAGTCCTCGCCGAGCGTCACGTTTCCTTTCTGTCTTTTATAGCCGGTGTGTCCACAAAGATCACCCCCCCCCCCCCATCGCGCCCCGCCGGCCTTTTGCTTTTCTCTGCACGGCACACTTTCCGAACGAGACGTCACCTCATGTCTGCGTCTGCGTAGTGAGTAGAAACACTGAATGTCGAAGCTGTTTGTTTTCAGGCTGTGAGCTTTTGGCCTTTTTATTCATCGAGCGGAAACGATGTCGCGACAGTTTGATCATCACACCAGATTTTAGAGCTTTTTCAGTCGCTCACGTGCGTCTTGAGCCACGATCACCGCTTAGATCACAATCCACGTCACGGACACGTGAGTGAGGACGGCGGCTCAGAAGGCTGCCGCTCTGCACGTCCGTCCCACGAGCTGCATGATTGGATGATTTCTGTCGTTTCTGTTCCCGTTTATTTCGCCATCCGTCATGTGATGATCTGCTCCTCTGGAGTGAGCGATGCCTTTTTCAGCGTGTTGAACACTGGTTTTGTTTCGTGAGGCGTTTGAAGGTAAACCTGCAGCCTGACCTTTGACCCCCAGCGGGACCCTCAGAAGCCTTATTTGACGTTTGCGTTCAGTCTGACGCGACGCGACGCCTCCTCAGTTGTTAAGAGGCCGTTTGGTTCACAGGCGTCTGCTGAGGCCTGAATACGATGCTCGTAGACTTTGTGCCATAAACCTGACGGCGCCACGATGGCGTCCTGACGGCGTTACAACCAGACAGCAGCAGCAGGCTGCAGGAGTGAACGTGCGTCAGATGTTGAGGTTTTTTCTGATTTCCTGTTGCCAATTTCTCTCAAAGTGATGATTAGCTCGATGGCAGAGCGCTCACACTGAAGCTGAAGCACCAGATTTCGGTTTTTGTTTCAGTGACTGAGCGGTTTGATCTCTCACACACACACACACACACACAGTGTTCTGCCCTCTGCATAGTGTTGATAGATTTTTACCTGTAACCACTGGATGCCAGCAATACGTGTTTTTAAAGGTCACCTACCTCTTTTCTCTCCGTGGGTCTGATGTTCTGAGGCAAAGCGCGAGCTCACGGCGGTTTGAGGTTGAGGAGTTTTTCGCGCGCAGATCCGTCCTGACGGGTGTCGACGTGCATGTGACAGGAAGTGGATCTGCTGTCCGGGACGTGTGTTCTCATGTGTCAGGTCGGTTTTACTTTTCGTGCACATTATTTGACTTTTCTTTGTGGGGCTGCAGCAATCCTGATCCTGATCTTGCCAAAAAGGACCGGAGTCCACTGAGGTCTGGCTGCTTTCTGAGTGTCGGCGGCGGGTGTGTGAAGTGTGTGAGCGCACTGTTTTAGCCTTATCCCTCGTGCTGTGCCAGGGGCACGCGTTCACATTCTTTGTTCAGCTGTAGCTTCACCAAACTGTAACTCGGTCACGCGGCGTGACTGCAAACGGCAGCTTGTACGAGCCCTCACACATCAGGGTCCCATTTGTTCTCTAACAGCATCTGCACCATCGTCCACCGGCCGACCGCCAGAGCTGGAACCCGTCTTCTGTTCGCGTTCACCTCGAACTGTCACACGGCGTCACACGGCCGCCTGACGACAGCACAAACGTCTGGAAAGGTTTTAGTCTCTGGAAACGGAGAAATCCCCGAAAACAAGCAACACATCTGATTATGTTTCCTTTTATAAATTCTGTAAATATGTATGATTTGTCTATCATTTAGGTATTTTCATTTGACAGAGATTTATATTCAAATATGAAATAAAAATGATAAATTATTAGCAGATGTTTCATACGGGCGTTTTTTTTAACCATGAAAGTGACTTTTGTTTCTGTTCAAACAGGAAAATGTTGAGTGAGTTTGTCTCAGAGGACAAAGGACAGAGGACAGACCAGCCGCTGCGTCATAGAAAAAGAGGCTCCATTTATTTTGCAAGCAGGACAGAAAGACGAGCAGCAGGCAGACAGACAGACAGACACAGACACAGACGGACAGACAGACGGACGCAGTGACAGGAAGGTTCGCTCTGACGGCTGCTGAGATGTGGAAGCATCAGAACTGTTCAGACCACTTAGACTCTGTTCCTCACAGACGGGTTAAAGCTCGGTTCCTCTCAGCCTCCTGCGGCTCTACGGCAGCTTCAGCTGAAACTGTTCCCTCTGCGTGGACTCGCAGGCTCCACTGAGCAGCATCCAGCATGAATCCGTCTTTACTGAAGGCTTTCCTGTCTACGACACTGCTGGAGTGCACTTTGAAATGCTTTCACATTTAAACATTTTTATGGAAAAAAAAAGGCGCGGATTAAAATCTCTTCCTGTCTTTAAATAAAACTTATTAGACAAATATAACTGCAAAGACTTTCTGTGCATTTAAAGCTCATAAATGTATAAAAGAGGAATAAAGAGGTGAAACGCGTGTCATGATCCTAACGAGCGAGAAAAGAATTGATCCAAACTAGAAACGAGAGTTTTCTATTTTCAACGAGGCCGTTCGTCATGCTGCATTCACACCACGTCTGCAGAACAGGAAACGGCATCATCAACATGACCCAGAATCAGACCAGATTAAAAGAAATTCAGCCTGAATTAGTTTTTTTTTTTTTTTAACTTTACATCTGTTTTACTTATGATTTCTTGATGTTTGACTTCGGACACGAGGCTGACACGGCCGTTCTTTCCCATCCTCGTGTCTGAGCTTACATTCTGTGAAATGGCATGAACGCAGCATTTTGTCCTTCCTGAGTCTTTCGTCTTTGTTTCATCGTTTCCTGTAAAACGTGTCAAACAGCCGTCGGGTCATGTGTACATGGCTCCGTGTAGATCTTCCAGCCTGTGCTCCCGCTGTCTTCGTCTCTCCTGCAGGACAGAAACACCGTTCAGCTGCAGACTGACGCCGTATTGAAAACAGCCAGAGGCTGAGGACCAGGTGAGGCGTCCAAAGCTCAGCCCCACACTCACCTTGTCCTTCTTGAACTCCTCGTACTCTGGGTTGTCGGTTGGTAGTTCGAGTCTGCAGAGCGGACAGGAGTTCGTCTACGAGTGCAAACACGCAGATGGTTCAGAATCGATTCAAAGCAGCGGCTCGAGCTCCATCAGTCTGCTGTGAAATGAAATGAATGTGGGAGCGTTACCTTTCCCAGCCAGGGCAGGATGCATCCTGAGTGGAAAAGGTGTTTGCAAGGCATTTCTCGAACCGTCTCCTGTTCCTCAAACTCCAGCAAACAGACGGGACACTTGAGGCCTTTGTCTGTGGGGAAAACACCAGTTTAATCTCTCATCAATCTGTCAGATGTTCTGTTGACTCTGTGGATCTGAATGAAAAACACACTGAGCAGACGTCGCTCACCTGCTTGCTCTGGAGAAATGACGACCACGGTGAGGGTCTGGACCGCCGTTTTGGCAGCCGGAGGAGGAAGACGCTGGTCCCAGTCTGACGGGTCCAAACCCCCTGAGTCAAACAAGTCCAAACCCTGCATTAAAGACCTGAACACAGAGCCAGAAGTCAACCAGAGCAGCAGCGTAGCGCATCACCGTGAGCGACCGACAGGTGTGTTCGGCTTACCTGGCCAGTTCAAGCAGCGCGTTCTGCCGGTACTGCTCCTCAGGGTTGGTGGGCTCACAGTCATGTTCATCAAAGTAAGAAGCCATTTTGGTGCAGTTTGTGTCCTCTTGGCATTAAGAAACCTGGCAGACGTGCGGATGGATGAAGAGGATTCACTAATATTTCATATTTTAAACCCCATCAGAAAAAGCTTTATTGCCAAGTACGCTTTTACACATACGAGGAATTTTTTCTGGTGAAATTGGTGCATGACACATCTACTAAAATATGACACATCTACTAAAATAAGAGCATGAAATATAACAATTTAAATATATATACACAAGTCTGTTTTTGTTGTTGCTATTTACCGGAAACACAGTACTGTTTTTCCATCGCTTCAGTGTCACACGTTCATTCATTTAAAACCTGATTTTTTTTCCACCAAACTGAAAAGTTTAATGATCGACAGCAACACAAGCAGCCGGTGTTAAAAAGTTCCTCAAATAAATAAATACTGAATAAACTTGATCAATAAAAGCTGAACCGAAACGTTCAAACCGCCGAAACGATTCACTTTGATGAAGGCGAACAAATGTTACTCAGTGAATTACGGATGAGACACGTCGAAGGCTAAAACCTGAAGCTAACGACACGTGACTGTTTCAAACTTTCACAGAAACACTAAACATGGCGGAGAAACTAAAACATTAACGAATTCTAAGATCAGGGAATTAGCTTCACTTACCTGAAGCATTAGCAATAATAAACATGTCATTCTTCCGGGTACGATGACGTTTACAATGTGGCACTTTGTCCAATCACAGCACCGGATCGCCTCCAGTTTCTTCTTCGTCGAATATTTTTATGGCGTTAGAAAATAAGTGCTTCGTTGCTGCCACCCACTGGTGAATGAGGAGTACTGACGTTAGAAAGCCACCGCTTCTGATCTAACACCTGAAACTGAACTGATCCACGTGAATCTGATCGAACTTTGTCCTCAAAGGTTTCATCTCCTCAATCCACCACCAGTCTGATAACAACTGGGATTATTTTCCCAATCTGAGGATTATTCCAACTACAAACACATCATAATCTTTGATACTTCTTTACTTTTATTCTCTGAAGTCTGGATGTGGGGATAGTCGACTTCCGCCATAAACAAACACGTCTCCTCTCTGTGTTTCCAGAACAAACTCAAAGGAGGATGAAGGTGCTGAATGGCTGGACTGACGTTGGGAAACTGGGACACTGAATGAAAACAGATGACGAATGAAGCTCGATACCAAAACAGAATTTATTGGCGTAATCAGACTGGAAGTGAGAAATGTCACCGATCAGAACTATTGACATTGAGAGTGAAAAGGAAAAAAAAGTGAACAGACACGATAACGAGTCAGAGAGGGTATGCTTTGGTTAAATAACACTCTACTGAACTGACTGGAGAACAGTTACATGATAAACAGAGTGAGAAAAGGTTTAAGGCTCTAGAATTCCCTGAACAAGACAAAAGGCCCGATGCGAGTCTGCTGCTCGGCACCATGAAGCGCGCGCAGACCGGCCCGGTGGATACAGTAGAGGGGACGCGTCATCGCAGCGCTGCCTGACAGACCACCAGGCGCCGTTCAGTGGACTCACACCGGTGACACGCAGCGTGCAGCCGCCATCAGCGCTGAGCTGGGTTTGCCAGTGTTATTAGACGTGGACTGATAGCACAGACAGACTGAATGAAGGAGTGTTAATCCACAGTTGCATAGAGTTATTGGAACATCACAGCAAATCTTACGTGTTTTCTTGCATTATGTACTTCTTTCAAAATAGTGAACATTCATTAGCTTCTCGATACAGTAATGACACCAAAAATATTAAAGTATCTCTGCTACCCCCCCACCCGCCTTTAAAAGAGTGGTTATTAAACACATGGACGTGCTGAGCAAGCCAGTGCTTCGCTTACAACGTAGCTGCTTTGGATATTTACAACAAAAAAAAAACCTCCCAGGATGAAGTCAGAAACAGTAATGAGAGAGTACAGATGCTCAGTTTACTTCGGCTCCACGTCACTGTGAGACGACGACGAGCCGCTTTCAGACCGTTTTCTTTGAAAAGAGGAGGAATGATCGTGAGCTCGGGTCAACCGTGAGTCCTGAACCAAACCTCCACTGTCAGACATTCAGCCTGCCATTCATCTCCGGCTGTGTGACGTTTGGGATCAACTCTTAAAATCTTTAAATATGTTTTTTTTTTTTTAAGCTGAATGACCGAAAACAAATTTCACACAAATCAACCGAGCGCTGACGCAGCCGCTTCCAGTAAACGCTGCAGTGACTTCATGTGTTCATCCGCTGGAAAAAGAGTTTGTAGTGTTGGAAACAACAGCTCACCTGCTTCCTGCTTCCTGCTTCACGTTTCTTCTGGTTTCAGGCTCAACCAGTGAGTCAAACACGAGTACTTCATGGATTTCTACAGTGTTCAGTAACACTTCACCTTCTACTGCGATAAAAACTACAGATTTGATTAATGAGACTCAGGAGACGACAGCTCTTCACCTGCGGAGAAAATCCAACACGTCAATCAGTCTTCTGCTCGTCAGCGTCGAGTTTAAAAACCCCGAACCGTCATCTTTACGTTCTGCGTCAGACTGAGAACAGGGACGTTTAAAGTATTTCAGCCCGGCAGAGACTGATTCACCCACATGCACATACTCAATCCATACACACAACCTTCTGTGATACAAACACAATTAACCCCCCCCCCCCCCCCCCCCAACACCATCGACGCCCGACCCGGTCGTCTAACTGAACAGCTTGACGAAGCAGCCGTGGCAGTAAGGCTTGTCGTTCTGTTCTTTGAAGGTGCCTTTGTTGAGCTGCTTCAGGCAGAAGGCGCAGACGAAGTGCTCCGGGTGGAACTTCTTGGACATGGCGGTGATGCAGCGCCCCGTGATGGGCTTCTGGCAGCCGGAGCAGAGGGAGCCGCGCCGCTCGTGGTAGTGCACTTCACAGTAAGGCTGGCCGTCGTGCTCGAAGAAGCTCCCGTTCACAAACGGGGTGAAGCACTCCTGCAAACGAGAGAGAGGCGAGGGAGACGCTGTTACTCTGCCGCCGTCATTCTCACGCCGTCGTACAGAGGCACCGATGGAGGCTCGATACAGACCCTGCACACAAAACACTCGGGATGCCAAAGGCTGCTCAGCGCCGAGATGTAGTTCTCCAGGATGGCTCTGGCGCAGCCGCCGCATTTCGGTGCAAACATGTCGAAGTAATCCTTCCTGCAGTAGGCCTTCCCATCCTTTTCATGAAACCCTGGACAGGAAACAGAGAGTTTAGTGAAGGCAAACAGAGGCTGCAGCCGGTCCAGAGAGTCTTAAAGCCACAGGAATGATCCAAACCCTCTGGGCCAAAGAAGGATCCACACTGAGCGCAGAAGAAGTGTTCAGGATGCCACGTCCTGTCCAGCGCCGTCACCACTTTCTGAAAACACACACAGCTTTTATTGCGGTTTGACGGCAGAGACGACAGACCGGAGCACAGACGCGCAGAGCAGCAACTCACATCCAGGATGGGCCCGTTGCAGTAGAAGCAGCGAGGGGAGAACAGGTTGTGGTAGTCCTTCTCGCAGTACGGCTGACCTTCACGCTCGAAGAAGTTCCTGGAGCCGATCTCCTCCTGACAGTGAGTGCACACGAAGTGCTCGGGGTGCCACGTTCGGCCCATGGCGGTCACCACCTGCACCAACAGAGGAGAGCGTTCAGCGTGCCGACTCTACGCGGCCACAAAGACCGTTTACGTCACAGGTGTCTTAACGTCTCACCTGACCCACGATGGGCTTACAGCAGGCGCCACAGACTCCTTTAGCCACCGTCTGCACTCCCAGTTTGTGGAGGTCTGACTGCAGGCTGCCCAGCATGTTGTCCAGCTTGTTGACCTGCGTCGGAGGCCCACCGGGAACACCGCCCTTCCCTTGGGCCATAATCTGAAATGGTTTCATTATAAAAACAGGTGAAAATGAGCCTGACGGACACAGAGATGTAAGAAAACGACAAAAATAATCAATTTCTACTAATGAGTCCTGGTTTGTGGAGGAGTGTGACAGAGAAAGGCTGAGAGAGCGCGTCCATGCCTGCATTGGAGGGAAGATGGGATCATACTCTGTCTGGCAGCCTACAGACACCAGGACTTTGGGAGTAACTGGTGTCACTGGCTCCACTGGTGGAGGCTGGGTCGGGGTTTTAAGGACAGGAGGAGGGGGCTGTGGTTTGGGGGCGGGAGGTTCCTGAATCGGGTCTGGTGCAGGTGAGGCTTTTAGAATCTGCCGAGGTGCAGCAGGAGCTGGTTCCTTGATGTGAGGAGGCTGTGGGGGAGGAGAGGGAGGTGGAGGAGGAGGAGGTGGAGGCATAGGGACAGGGGGCTGCTGGACTGGGAGCGGTCGCTTAGGTTCTTCTACAACAGGAGGGCGACGGGGGGCGGGGGGAGAGGGAGGGGGGAGCACCTTCCTGACGGGGACGGGCGACTCCGGAGGAATTATGATCTAAAGAGGAGGAGAGAGAAGAGAGAAGGAGGAGAAGAGGAGCATGTGGAGGAAAGTAAAGAGGGATTCACTGGGAAAACCATGTGTGAGCACACTGAAGCCAACCTTGTCCACCTCACTGCCGGCTCCATCGAGACGGAAACGCTGCGGTTTGGACGTGACCACCACGCCCTCCGTCAGCCAATCGTCGCTCTGTTTGCGTCGGCGCTCCGTGCGACCGATCCCGAACTTCCCCTGAAGCTCCTCGATGAGGCGGTCCTGAGACGTGTTCTTGTTCACGATGATGGGTCCCATCTTCCTGCGCAGGTGAGCGTCTCGGTACATCGGGTGCACATTGGGCGTCTCCTTCGTGCGCCTGATCACTGACTTTATCTACGGGAGGACGGCGAGCGTCTCATCACGTGTCCACCGCAAACACAACGCAGCAGGTGAGTCACACACAGCCGAGGTTAGAGGATGCAGCGCGCTCAGACGCACACTCACATGCTTAGACGCCTTAAAACTGAGCCACGCCAGCCATGAACCTCCCTCCCAGTGTTCCCAGTCAACACACCAACTTCACAGCACAGCGTGCATTAGGGTCCTTCACACAGGCTGGTGCAGCAGGTGAGGAGGACTGTGGTCCACATGCAGAGTCCTGGAACCAGCGAGTTACTTAAAGAGCAGCAGCATCGAAGCCAGAACTCGAGCTCAGCAGAGCGACTCGTGTTCTTCACAACAGCTTCGATTCAGCTGGATTCTGTCTGACAGAACGTCTGTCAAAGAGGGTTTTCTTCATCGTTATCTCACCTCATCATCATCAAACTCAAACCTAAGAAAAAGAGGCTTTTTCTGACGGCACAGTGAAACCTCGTCGCCTCATCATTAATCAACTCACCGTGAAGCGAGTGAGAGGTCAAACTTCCTGACAGTAAATGTTCTGAGAGGCTTCGAACGTTTGATGGAGAAAACCCTGGAACAGAAACCAGCTGGGCAGAAGCGTCAGTCTCACACAGACAAACAGGCTCGTCTCGGAGGTGCGTACGTGTCCGGACGCAGACACTCGGTCTATACTGGGGGTCTGCAGCAGGGGCAGGTCCAGGGCGACGTCGGGGGTCCCGGGGCAGGAGGATGGGGTCATGGACTCGTCCATCCAGCTGGCCTCCGTCAGCGGGGTCATGCTGCCGTCGGTGTAGGGCCTCTCAGTGTAAGGCGTCATGGTGCCGTCCAGGCCGTCGTGGAAGGACATGGACAGCTCCTCATCCGCCCAGTCCAGATCTCCATTCCCGTCCGTCCCTCCGTCCACAGACTCGTCCGTGATGGTGTTGGTGGCGCTGGTGAAGGTGTCGGGGTGTATGCTGTTTCTGTCCAGAGGCAGGATGAGCTCCTCCTGCACCTCCTGCATCCCTCTGCCGAGACACTGCGCCTCCATCCTCAGCTGGGGCTCCTCCACGTGTGCTGAGGTGTGATTCTGTGCAAAACTCATAGCCAGCAGCTTGTCCAGAGCCTCGTCCAGGGAGGGCTGCTGTACAGGGAGGGGGCTGGCTCTGTGGGCCGGGGGGGCCGACTCCAGCGGCTGTCTGCTGGGGCTGCCGAAGGCTGGCTGAGAGGACGCCGTCGGCGGGGAGAGGGGAGACGGTGTGGATGCTTTTGAGGAAGCATACGCAGAAGGAGGAGATGCACAGAGAGCAGCAGGGAGGGGGGAGGGAGTCTTTGGAGCTGAGAGAGGAGGGGTGAGGGTCTTCGAAGGAGGCGGGGTGGAGAAACTGAAATCCAGGTCATGAAAAGAAGCAGAGCCCTTACTCACAGTCTCTGGAGCACAAGAGAATTTACTGACAGCGTTTGAGGGGGAGACCCGTTCTACAGATGGACTGGGGGACTTGGAGGACTTGTGGTCCAGGACGGTGTTAACAGAGGTTAGTGAGGGGGTGGTGGTGGAATTGGAGGGACTCGGGCTATTTGCCATCAGGTTGGAGTTAGAGGAAGCGGACTGAGAGAGGACTAGCAGGGTCTTGGTTTGGGATGACAGCATGGTGGCAGAGACGTCTATGACTGAGTCCAGGTCTACGTCACTGGCTGCAGAAAGTGAGGACATGGGACTGTGAGGAGGGAGACGGTTCGGATGGGGCGTCGACACGCCGCCGTCTCCTCCATCCTCATCTATGTGCAGCTCTAGAGTAGCAGGCAAAGGGAAGAGAGGGGACGGGTGGGACAGACTAAGGAAAGGAGAAGCCACCGGGGTGACGGAGGAAGAGACCGGAGCATCAGGACAGCTGGAAGACGGTCCTGCTGGGTCCAGCAGAGAGCCCAGAGAACTGGGCTAGAGGACAGAGAAGCAGAAGCATGAGAAGAGGAAGAGGACAGAGAAACCATCAGAAATAAGACAGGAGGAGCAGTGTGATCAGAGCGAAGCCTCCGCCGCTCCTCATCCTGGCTTGTACCTTGAAGTCGGACAAAGACGCCATCAGCTCGTCGAGCTCCCTCGTGGCGCAGGAAGCCGAGATTCTGGCTTGCTGCTGAGAGGGCGTGTCCAGATCGCTGTGGCGAGCCGGCGGGCTGGAAAACACAAATTATAACATGATTTATAACTGCATGCAAACATTAAATCTTACCAACAACCTCTCAAGCTCCACCGAGCAGCTAACAGGCTAACCCAAAAACAACAAAACAAACAAACAAGGCAGCTCTCACTCTGATAGGATATGAAACTGCCACCGCGACGCTCTGCGCTCCGGTGGTCTACTGAAACCAAAACATGGAAGCCAAAGCCCACCAAGACTCTGATGATCTTGGTATTCTGGGCGTCAGGAGCAGCTGCAGGAGCGTGAAGCGCCGCCTGTGTGAGTACCTGGGTGAAGGCACTGAGCCCTCCAGCTCGTCCAGCAGACTCTCCACGGTGGGTCGGGCCTCGTCCGGCCTCGTCCCGTTCCTTTTGGGTTTCTCCTGAGGGGGGGGGCTCACCATGATGTCAGGGCCGCCGCCGTTCTCGTAGTGGGTGATGCTGCAGGACGGTAGGGGCGGAGCTGCCTCCTCTGTGGACACATGACAGTACAGCTAAGTCTGCTCGCCGCACACAGAAGCCGTAAAGCTGCGGCCGTCGCGTCTACCTGTCGTGGGGAATGACGGGGAGCTCTGCTGCACGGCGTTCAGCTCCAGCAGCAGCCTGTCGAGCTCCGAGAGGTTACTGCCCAGAGCGGAGGTCATGGCTGCTGCTGACGAGTCCGACGACTTCTGCTTGTTTGGAAAACTGAGAAAGAGACGACCGCTAACGGCAACAACCGGCAAAGACAGTGACAGACACACAACATGTCAAGAGAGCGGCGATACCTGTAGACGTGGTCCTCTTCAACGTGAGACAGTGGAGAGCTGCTGCTGTCCCTGGACCATGAGCTCTTCTGGGCTGAACCCAGAGACTGCAGAGGACCAATCAGAAGAGCATACTGAGAAAACCTGCTCTGACATTCATGTCACACAGGAAGTATCACTCTAACACACCTAATTTATGCTGTGTCACTTCCTGCTCCTCAGTCATGCTCGTTAATCACTTTACGTCCTCTGGAGGGACATTAGTCCACCACAGAGACATACCTGCTGAGAGGAGTGGTGGGAGTCCGGCTGGTCTATCAGGGTCCCGTTCAGAGCCTCGGCCGAGGGGGGAGGCGGGACCGGAGGCGGGACTGACGCATCCTGGTACGAGTGTCCTCCAGTGGGGATGGAGTAGGGGGTCTCGTCGGACAAGAACACGGGTCGCTTGGAGATGTGGGACGTAGTAGATTCCAGGTCCGCCAGCAACGCGTCTGAAAGATTTGACAGTCAGTGAAGTTTCGTGTCGTGTTTTCTTTCAGCGTCTGTTCGTCAGGAGCAGTAACTCCTCACGTGTTACATCAGATAAGTTCCTGTGGCGTCTCCGTCCACAGGACTGAGCGGCAGACCTCTCTCCTGCGATCTGAGGCGACTGCTGAACACGGTGTCAGGCTGTCAACGGACAATGGCAGCGAGTCGGCCTCTCATTCCAGCCCGGCGCCAAAAAAAGCCCTCTCCATTCAACGGCGAGGTCATGTGACCGAGCTCGGCTTCGTACCTCGACCCAGGTTCATGGAATATCCCCTGAAATCCCCAACATACTTTTCCCATCAGGCCACGCTATAAATACAACCTGCAGACAACGAGAGCTGCCCGTCTGAGCCCGGTCTGTCCTTTCAGTGTCTTTAGCTCTGATTGGTCAATGAGAGCGAGCGTGAACTGACGAGACGGCAGCAGAAAGTGTTTGAGTCCAGTCCGGGGCTGAGGGGGGGCGGCGGGGTCCTGCTGAGTATTCGCAGGAACGCAGGAACAAAATAGACTCTGACATCACACAATCCATCCATCCTCAGCCCGTCAGGAATAGACCGCCATCACGGCTGCATACTGTTACACTACAGGGGTTTGGAATGCGGCCTGTTTCAAGGAAACTCGGGAGACCAGAAGAAGCCAGAAGGTGGGAGAGCTCAGCAGGCTAACGCTCCTGTCCCGACTGGAGGTGACGTCAAGACACCGAACGAGCGCAGGAATAAGACCAATGTTTTTCTTGATGTTTTGAAAAATAAAAAACGAACAGAAGTGAAGAGATGACGGACACACGATCACGTCACGTCCAAACACTCTGTTCCAGTGTGACAGTAATCCTCCCTTAACTCAGCAGAAAATGGAGGATTTTACTTAACAAAGTCAAAGCCGAGGTCTTTACACGCAGGCTGGGATCACTGCCGAGCACACAGCAGGTCACCACGCTGAAGTGACAGACGCTGCCTTCATACCATCCAAAATCCCCAAACACACACAGACATCAGTGAATCAGGCTGGAACGAGTTTCTCCTTCATCTGTGCAAACATTCATCTTATCATCAAGCAAAAAGCAGTTTTCAATAATCCAGAAACACACAAACATTCAGCTTTTAAAACGATGTCTGTACTCACATGATTTCCACCTGCTGTATCTGCGATGAGTGTGTGTGTGTGTGTGTGTGTGTGTGTGAAGCAGCCAGCCTTGCAGACAAAGGCAGTGTGAGCGATGAGCAGCGATGACAGGCTGCCAGTCGACAGGGGGAGTGGTCTGAGGGGGCGATGGTGTCCCCTCAGCTGCTTCACCTTCACAACAAACACCGAAAACCTGCATTCACAAACTACTGTGACCGAGCAGGGGCGTGCCTTCAGGTGCACGAGACTGAAGATCTGTGTTCTGTCACTACTCTTCATCAGCGTCTTCAGTCCACAGGGAGACCCCCCCCCGGACACCGAACGTCAAAGTCCTGAAGTTTGACACAACCCTCACGGGAGCAGAGGCCTATTTAAAGCGTGGAGCTCGGTGAGGAGCCCACGTCTGTGCAAACGTGCTGAAATATCAGGACCAGCTCAAAATAATCTGCACCTGGTGCCGACGCGCTGGACGAGGTCTGACTCAAGTCGACTTCGCTCATAAAACAAAGCGTCCACGCAGGAAACGCCACCGCCGCTCTGGGGCAAAGGTGAGCGAGAGAAAACACGGCGTGGGCTCAAAGTCAGATTTAAAGAGCAGCCCATCCTCACGTCTGTCAGATAACAAGAAGAGATCCTCAAGATTTACGAGTCGTGGTGAAGTGTTCCTAGAAAGTTCTCTGCGGTCTGACAGGGAGGACGTCTATCATCACACCCTCCACCTGCAGGTACGACACACCTGAGACACAGATCAACACACGGCACCACCTGCACTGAGGACACCGACACACAGATTCAAGGTTTGAACCATTCATTCATTCACTCACTCACTCATTCACTCACTCACTCACTGGTGGGACATGAACAGTTACAGCAGGTTTAACCACCTCTGCAGTGAACACCTGCGTGCTGCTGTCAGCCTTTAACGCCCTGAAGACGTGCATCACCATCAGTCCATCAGCTGTTTTGTTGATGTTTTCTCCACCTGGAGGATTTTTCTTCTAAACTGATGTGAATGCAAACTGAGTTTTAGGAGCTTCAGGAAACACTGAAAACTTTGTTGAGCATTAAAATAGAAAATCATAAACAGATTAATCAGTAAGAAATAAACTGATCCTCGCAGGACTAACATGGACCAACTACGACGGCGACGCAGGCGGGTCTCTGCTGCTTCCATATGAGGATAAAGACAGACTGAAACAGGGCTTTAGGAGAGACCTGCCCCCCCCCCCCCCCACACACACACACACGCACACACACCGTTCTCAGTGTGTGTCTTTGATATCATTGGCTGCAGGTCATAAAAGGAGAAAGACTGAAGATGCCGCGGAGACGTCGGTGCTTCCCTCCTGTCCCTGAGGGGGGCAGCACTGAGCCCGGCACGAGGACGGACAACAAGCCCTCAGTCTCACACCCGTTTGGTCCACACGAGTTAGAAGCATTAAGAATGCAAACATGCACTGTACGCCAAGTAACGGGCTAATCTTTTCCAGTCCAGGCGGGGGGTCGGAGACGCCGTGGACAAAGTCCAGCTCTGCTCCCACACTCAACAGCTCATTGTAGGCCTGGAGGAATAAAGCTGTCATCAAAGGGACATGAGCAGGACTGATAATTCAAGATGCATTCATCGCCTCAGTCAGACAATGTACAGACTGAGTTTAGCATCTGCGGTCACGCTGTGGTAACTGATCTTCATCGCGCTGCACAAACAGCCCTGCTGTCCTGTGGACACTGTCCACATTCCTGTGGCGGAGGGTACGAGTCCTGTCTCGCCTGTGCGAGGCTCTGCCACAGTCCTGCAGGGTTTATCGGACGGGAGCGAAGGTACACGACGAATTCCACACATTCCTGTCCACCGGAGGGGGTGAGGGGGTGAGGGTGAGGGGGTGAGGGAAGGCGGGAGGGCACGTACAGTCGCTCTAATCCAGCCAAGCACCTCTTAACGTCCAACCTGTCTCAGCCGGACTCAAGACGACGCCTCGCTGCTCGAGCTGAGCCCACATTCCTCCGGACCGCAGGGTTTTAGGTAGAGAGGAATGTGCTCGAGCACAAAACGCCATCTGTCAGTCCAGAAAATGAAAATAATGTGTTGACAATTACAGGAGCCGTTCCACTAAGTACAGCGTGCTTTGAATTCCAGGATAAGGGAGATGTCAATGTTTTTACTGCCCATTTCCCACAGAGCGGGGAGTTCAGCGCAGGGAGGGGGGAAACCAGCGCCGCCTCATCTCTTCTGTTAACATGTGGGTAACGGCGACGGGCCGCCAGGGTCCACGGCTCACCTGTTTATAGCCAGGGAGCAAAGAGCAGCCCCACAGCGAAACCCAACCCCAGCAGGCCGAGCCCACACGATATTTATATCAAACAAGACCGGCGGAGGCCAGCAGAGGGGGAGGGGGGAGAGACGGTGGGGGGGGGGGGGGACACCGAATCGACCAGCAAACAGGAGACACGTTCAAAGACATGTCTCGTCCTCCAGATGTTCGTGCAGTCCAGCGCGTGCACACAAAGGATGAATGAGCGTAACTCTGAGAGGGACAGAAGCGTCTGAGGTGATTATTCACAATAAACAGTCCTAAAAATACCCCGACGAGCAGCCCCGCGTCCGAAAGATGACACGGCCCTCGAGAGGACGCTGGACCAAAATAAAAGCACTTCCCCACAGACCAGTAAAGCAGATGACAGGAGAGTCTGCAGGCTGATGTAACGGCCAGTCACCGAGGACACATCCATCATGTAGTGTGGTAGGACGAGGAAGACGCTCAGAGACAGGCCGTCTTTGTCTCTGCCAAGACACGACTCAAACACACGCTCAGACGCTCCTACAGAGAGCACAACGTTAACAAAGCTCCCTGAAGACGAACAATTCAAAGCACTTTGTCCAACCAGCAGTCCCAAACTCAAAGATATGAAGTTACATGTGATAGTTACTAATCTGAGAAGCTGCTACGAGAGACTGTGAACGATGACTCAGTACGAAAACTGTTCCTGTTCATCTTCAGTCCAAAACCCAGCAGCAGCAGATGGTCACACCTGAGCCGCTGGGTTGGTGGGTCCATGTCCACCACCATAAGCACTGAGGTTCACAGCCCTGCTGACAAACAGGAAGTGGACCAAAGTGTAGGTTTATCAAGCTGAAGCTGAGCGACTGCAGAGTTTTTAGAAAACAGAAGTGTGACGTCCCGCCCTGCCGGAGGAGCAGCCTGAGCAGCCTGTGGTGCAACAGCATTAAACAGTGAAAACGCTGTTGTAGCAGCAGGATCACAGGCTGAAGCCCCCCCCACCACCACCACTGCTTTCTGGCCTCCAGCACTGAGTCCGCTCATTGTTTTCTCCTCTGTTTCCTCAGGATGTGGGGCAGGGTCTGTTGCCTAAGCGATGAGGTCAGCCATGCGGCTCCCTCTTCCAGAGCAGGATGGGCGTGGAGCTCGGGAACGAGGCTGATTTACAGCCAGGAGCGTCCCTGCGGCCGAGCGGCGAGCCCGCTGGTTAGGGGTGGTATGCGCTAACCTCGCGGCTCTCGTGGGGTGATGATAGCTGCTCTGGTAACACTAACTCACACACGGGGACACAGAAACCGCTGAAGACCCTCGAAGATCTTTCGGTATGCCGTGCGAACGCTGTAAACATTTAAGACCACGCTGCTTCTACAGCAGCCAGCTCTGACCGCGGCCTGGAGGATAAGGCCTTCCTCTGCAAGGTGATCACCTGACACCGCCGCGGCGAACCCGACCGGACAGCTGTGTGTTTACAAAAGGCACGTCAGCAGGTGCAGCTGTGGGTTCAGGCCGCGGCGCCACCTCCCGCAGACGACGCGGGTCAGCGTGTCTGCATTTAAGCAACGAACAGGCCTCGATCTCTGCTGTGTCCTCTCACCGTTCACAGGAACACACGCCACAAACTTCTGTCCTTCATCTGATTCCTGTCAAGGTTTAACTCGCTCAGCTGAAAGTCAACAAAGATTAAGACCAGCGCGTCTGCAGCAGCGTACGACTGCCTCTGCACGCCGGCATTACAAAGTCCACATCTGTGACGAGCAGCAACATGACAGCCTGTGATGGAAACAGCACGAGACACGACAACAGGGCCTCAAGGCTGGTTCAAAACCTGGACCTCCATGAGCTTCAGTGTCCACTGTACGTTGTGCTTTGACAGAGCAAACGACCAAAGTAATCAGATAATGATTAACTGAGCACGCAGCGCACCTGAAGGGCACACTGGCCACTTTGCCTGTGGATCTGATTGGCTGATAATCCACAAACAGCTGATTTAGTGGGACTTTACAACCATCTATCCCTCTCAAGTCTCACTTTAGGAATGAGCCTGCAGCTTAATGCACGTCTGAACTAATCCAGCGTCCTCAGCGTTAACCTGCAGACATGGAGCAGGGCCTCCGCAGCCCACTGAGGTCAGCCTGCCCCAGTCTCACACGGTCCTGAGGAATTCACAGAGAGCTGAGCGGGACATGAGACACAGGAGCGGGACAAGCCAGAGGACAGGGTGCCACGGGGGGTTTGAGGGCCACACCGGGGGGGGCAGCGAGGCCGGGCCTGGCTGCCACCTGGTCTGGACTGTAAGAGGCTGATCAGAGAGGCTCTGACTCAGAGGAGCAGACCGAGGGAATCCCCTTCCTCGAGCGTGAAGCTGCGTGGGCAGATCGATATCCACAGGACGGAGGAGCCGAGTCTGATCGGGTTTCCAAACAGCTCCGTGCAGACCTGTCAGTCACTGAGCCTCAAGACCAGGACCCACGGGGGCTTGTTAGCTGGGGTTTACTGGAAGTTCAGTAAACCTCAAGTATTTAACGTGGTTTGTTGCTGTATATTTGGGGGGGGGGGGGGGGGGGGGCGACCAGACCTCAGAGCTCAAAAGACATTTTTAACAATGTCCAAGTGTCCGCAATTACCAGAGGACCCACGTCTGAGGAAGAGCGCCGAGGCCGGCAGCCCGCACGGGGCCCGGAGCAGCGGGAGGAGGTGAGTCATGACCCGGGGAGTATTTGGCCTTGGACCCCGACACGGAGTGATGTTCGACATTCCTCAGCAGCCTCGCCCCCTCCTTCAGCCCGCTGCCTCACCGAGCCTCCAACAACCATACAATCGGCCCATTCAGAGGCCCGCGGCGGCGACGGCGTCGACGGGTTCCTCACGGCGAGCCAAACCCAGAACGTGGCCCGTCGTCGCTCCACTTAAACAAGTCACAGATCCACTTTATTCCCGCCTCTCTGCTTCAGAGAGCAGCGACAGCTCTGCTCAGACACCTGGTTCATTCTCACTCAGCAGAGTAAAAATAGCAAAGTGACCAGCTGGTGAAAACTACAACAACAAAATTAGAAGCTCAGAGGTTCAGGGTCAAAGGTCAAGAGCCAGTGAACTGAAGAGGTGACTGGTTAGTGAGGCACAAAAAATAGATGGTGCTGATAGACGGCAGGGAGCTGCACACTGTGTTCTGACTGCACTGGACTTCAGTGTCTGGATATTCAACAAGACGTCAAAAGATTTCAGGGATCAAACGTGTGATCGAACGGACGTTAATGAAAGTGAGTGTTAGATCAATGCACATGAGACAAAGTGAGCTGAAACAAACCCTGACCTGACCAGAACCACCATCACTGGAACACTCGAGGATCAGTGATTGTCGTTCTCTACGAAGCTGATGAGAAAATATCACTTCCTGTCTTTTTACCACATTTTTAGAAGTAATAATAAAATAATAATAGAAATATTCTTGTACAATAATCCTTCATCTGTGCAGGATGAGGATCTGAACGTGAAGCAGCAGCAGAAATTGGCACAGGTGCAGAAACCGTTACACCACCTTCGACAGGTGAGGTGTGTTTTTACAGGAGATTAATGATCTCATATGTCTGATCACACACGGGACGGATTCCAGCTTTTCTGTCCTCGATCACACCTGTATGAAGGTTTTCCACCTGATTAGAGCCCCTCGGAGCAGGTGATGTGGTCGGTCATGGAGGGTCTGCAGGTACAGTGTGGGGCAGTCTGAGCTCAGGCTCAATGTGGAGGCCTGTTGGCTCCACCGCTTCAAAGCTGGAATGAGCAGCCTGGGGGCAAAAGTTGAGGAGGAAAAGTTAAAGCTCGGTGTCCAAATGTCAGCCAAATGTCTCCTCCCTCCGGCGCACGTATTCATCAACAGTCACTGATTTAACGGAGCAGGAAGGCGAACAGTCCGGGACACGTTAACCGCACAGAGGGGACTTCAAACGGGGGTGGAGGTAACGGCTAGCCGCGTCCCGCCGCTAAGTTAGTACGCTGCTTCTGGGGCTCAGACAAACAGGTTAAAACGTGAAAAGTGGCAGACATTCAGTCAGACACACTGTGCTGGAACTTTACCGACACAAACAAGCAGCTTTTCCCGACAACACGGGCCCAGAAACGGTCCTTTCAACGCGTCGTACCGTGAACTCCTCCGCCCTGCGATCCGCTCCCTGACGGCTGCACGGACACACACCGCCTTTTAAAAACTCCTCCAGAACTTACCTAAATCGTCCATAATGGCTGTCCGGCTGTGGCCTGGTTCCGTTTGGTGTTCAGGAGCTTCTCAACTGTTGACCAAGTCTCGGTTTTCCTCTCCGAACTTCGCCGCCGCCGCTGCCTCAAGCTGCTCCGCGGAGCTCGGGGGAGCGCGCCTCAACGTGTGCATGTGTACTTTAGCAGGGCGCGCGCTCGGAGTGAGGCCCGGCGGCGAGCGACACCCAGCGGCCAGAACACGGAACTACATCCTCATCAGCAATAACGTCCATGAACACCGCCGACAAACTGGAAGGATGTTTTTATTTTAGTGAGACAGAATCATAATCCATCAGTTTGGCCTCACAAAGACACTAAACCCTCCAATCCACACATTTCACGAGATCAATAATGGCCTCCTCCTCCTCATCCAGAAGAAGAAAAACAGAAACAAGAATTTATAGGACAATGCGTTTATTAAAAGGCAGTTCATTTGTTTAAGTGTCATCTTCCCCAGAGTTTGGTGCATTGGGACATGAGAGGTAGCAGAAAATAAAGGAATGAACACGCCATCGTGGAGAGAGTCCACTGCAGTGGGAAACGAGCACAGATCTGACTTTTTTTCCTGAAGTTGGTCGTCCTGGTCTCCTCGTCTTACACAGACACTGCAGGTGGACACGAGTATTTCTGTGTAAATGTCCAAGTGATGCTGATTCCTGAAGTTTAACAATGACCCGTGGAACCAAAACTTTGACTGATATTAAAGCTTTTCCACCATCTCCTGTCGTCATGATACAGAAAGCTGAAATAAAAAAATGGATAATGTTCCATTAATCTATTATTGCCATGGCTTAAAGTGTGTCTGCACCGTGTCTCAGTGCTCTGGGTCAGCAGAGCAGACTTCCTGTGCTGTGAAGATGCTTCTGAGGTCTGAGAGGTTTTCTCAGTTTGACTACATTAAAATATTCCATAGAAACTTTCAATAAATATTCAATTAATGAAAAACAAACAGGTGACTCACTGGTCTCTCCTGTGTGAAGACAACAGATGTGGTTTATTCTAAAATGTCGGCCTAAATAAAAGAGGATAATAAAGGTCAAAAGTCTACTGATTTCAGCTTTCTCTCCTCCCTCTCAGTCAGGGGCTGCTGGGAGAGGATCTTGTCGTGCAGGCGGTGGTGTTTGCCGATGCCCAGCTTGGGCAGACCTCGGTTCAGCCCCTCCAGCAGCACACACGACTTGCACAGGGCCTGGCTGGAGATGTAGCCACAGCGGGTGCAGGTTCCCTGCACAGGCATCTTCACGCCTTCCCGCACAGACAGATTCTCCCCCGAGTGGATGATATCGATTATGGAGCTTGGCCTGACGCTCTCCAGGTCCTTCAGGAAGGTCCTGGCGTAGCCGCGATAGGCATTGGGAGAGTAGATGCACTCAGTGGAGAAGTAGTCCAGCTTCTTAAAGTAGGCGTACAGAACGATCTCCTTCTCGTAGGCGTATTTGAGGGGCTTGCAGCGCGGCACGACCCCGTCGCCCTCGCTGGCTGTGGAGATGGCGGTGCAGCGGCGCAGTCGAGCTATGTCCCCTCGCAAGACATTCATCAGAACGGTCTCGGCCACGTCGTCGGCATTGTGACCTGTGGAAACACACACATCCAGATACGGTCACACAGTCGACACCAACATGGATTCTTTGAGGCTGCTCGGGTGCATTTCAGCCGTTACCTGTGCAGATCTTGTCCACTTTCAGCATGATGGCTCCTCTGTCGAGCGCCTGTCGTCTGAACACTCCACAGAAGGTGCAGTTATTCTTCAGTCCCACCTGCTTCACTATAGCGTCCATAGTCCAGCCGTAGAGCTCCTCGTACGACACGATCTTCAGCGGCAGCTCGTACTGCTGCTGATTCCTCTTCACGGTCTCCAGGGAGTCGTCTCTGTAACCCGTGATTCCCTCGTCCACCGAGAGGAGCATGAGTTCGAGGCCGTAGCCGTAGCGCTCGTTGAGGAGCTTCATTACATGCGCGAGCACCGTGGAGTCCTTTCCACCCGAGGCAGCGATCCCGACTGTCTCCCCGTGTTTGAACAGCTTAGCTGCCACGATGGTCTGATGCACCTCCTCCTCAAAGGCCCAGAAGAAGCACTCCTTACACAGCGAGTGGCCCGTTTTCGGACGCTTCAGCATCGCACGCTTGTCAGCACAGCTGCTGCACAGGACAGGCATCGCGACTGCAGGAGGAAGATCGTTTTCAAAGGATGACAGTGTTAAAAATTAGTTGATCAAATGTTTTCAAATCACAGTCTTTGAGTTAATGAAGCGACATACAAAACTCCAGCTCTGCAGGTGCTTTAGTGCAGCTGACCCACCGCTTTGAAAGTCAACTGTTCTCACTGTTATTTTACATGGAACACAAATGTCTCTGGTTTAGTACTTTTGTCTGTCCTTTGAAAAACAAACACATCTGAATCAGGGTGAGAACATCACAAATAACACAGAAAATCTGGTATTTAGACTTCTTCATGACAAAAATACTGCTTCCAGACAGGTTTTGATTATGCAGCGTGATCATCTGAGAAATGTGCACAATAAGTTTACTTGATTTTTAACATGATCACACAATGCACTGAAACGGAGAGAAAAGGACATTTCGGCCAATAGAGGGAAACAACTTGTTCCGGGCCACAGTGAATGGGTGGACTGATATGTTTTATATGTTTTTAAGGTATGCCGAATTAAAGAGGTGAACAAAATGATTCATAAAACGTTTTTCATCCTGGTCTAACGGCGACGCGGCGAGTTAATTTAATTAAACAACTGTTTCGAAGGTGAAGTTCGGCAGCTGATGTGAGGTTATCTCTGGTTCAAACACACGAACGTATTGAGTTGATACAGACAACTTTATGACGTGATTTAATATAATCAGAGCAAAGGAAGAACGGCAGTTAATTATTGATCAGGGTTGATAACATGATTAAAGTCCAATATCAACAAAACAGCATCAAGTGTTTCCAGCTCTAACTCGCCGAGTTAAGCTAAATAATCACATTTATAAGAGGAAACATTTTCATACCAAAGTTTCCGATGAACCGAGGTCTGAACTGAGAAGGTAAAGAGGAACAGAAATACTCTGAAGTACAACTTTCCTCACTTCAATCTAAGTATTACACGGCTAAATAAAGTAGCATGTTGTTTCATCATGTGTCGTTATCTCTTCTTCACCGGAAAACCGGAAGTGACGACAGCTGTGAGCCGCCGCAGCGCCGCCCGCTGGCCGGAGCTGGTCAGTGCACATGAAAGCGCACTGCTGACACGCTTTCCTGATGCCTGCATGGACCATTACGACACTATTTAGATCCATCTGTGTGGGACTTTTGAGATGTTGGTGCAGAGGTGAATCACACGACCACGTCAAATTTAAGCAATAAGGATTTATTAGCTTGCTTCAAAGAATGTCTCCACTGCAGCAGCTGCAGCAGATATCAAAATGCTGTATGGTGTAAATGAAGGACAAAGGGAGGGAGCAGGCTGCTGAGGTCGGGGTCATGACAGGAAAGAGTCACAAGCTTAGTTGACGGGGTGAAAAGCACCCCTCTGGTGCCACTGCATGTCTCTGATGCGCCGAACCGACTGGATCTGAGGAATCTGGGCTCCGAACTCAGCGCTGTCCTTATACTCCCCCTTTTCAAACAGGTACTGATAGCCTCTGTATCCTGGATACTGGTAGCCCACCCAGCTGGTTCCCAGGAGCACGTGAGGGGAAACAGATAAGAGACAGTTAGAGGTGACAGGACAGGGACAGACACACGCAGGCGTGTTCTGCAGAATCATACAACACGTGCAGGGAGGCCGGACTCACGTGCCGCTCTGGACCCGGACAGAGGAGACCTTCTCCTGGTAGCCGTGTGCGTGAAAGCTGGGGACATCATCGTCTATGATTTCTATCTTCTTCCCTGCAAAGCTGGGGTTTTCGTAAAGGACAATCTTGTGCTCCTGGCTGTCCTGAGAGAGGATGTGGACCATTTGTTAAGCGGCTGATGGGGCGGCCGATGGCGCTGTGTAACACTGAAATCTGCTTTCTTACCACTTTAATTGGGCGGAATGCAACAATGGTGTCACTACGCCTGCTGTTGGTCCAGGAATCCCAGCGAGGATACTCCCCCTTCTCAAACACATACTGCTCCCCCTTACAGTTGGGCTGCTCGTATCCCACCCATCTGAGGGGGCAGAGGAGGGGTGGCTGTGATTGGTGCAGGACACAAAGCTACTGCAATCTGTGTAGCATGCACACATTCATTTGTTCGTCCTCCCTTTCATCTCATTCACAGAGAGAGTCCCTCTGTCTCTGACTGTCCCCCTGCTCGCTTTAAACCACGCTCTAGTTGTCTGTCTGACCCACACTCACGGTCCACACAGCACCAGTATGGAGCCCACTTTCTCCACGCCTGCTTCCTGGAGGTTGTTACAGGGACCAGTCAGCTCATGGCAGCGTCCCTGGAAGTTTTCCTGCTCATAGATAACCAGCTGCGTAGAAAAGAGGAGAAAATGTGATTTTAACACCCTGAAAGAGCTCAGTGTCAGAGTGGCAGTCTGACATTTGGATGTTAAAGCTCACTCCTGTGAATCATAACTGAGCTGCTTTCTGCTCGCCTGCCGCTCTTCCTCTCACCTTAAACGCACTGGCGCCTGGCTGCTGCTGCTTGGATGCAGGGTTCTGGTGGTCTGTGGCCATAATGATCGGATCGGCAAGGATGAAACTGAAAAGAGCAACAGACAAAATTACGCTCTCACGGCTCTGAGGAACGTCTGTGGAAGCCTGCGTGTTTCAAAAGTTTCTTTAAATCTAAAATATGAGCTGCGAACTGATTGTTTATTATTATTTTTATACAAAAGTGAGCATCGAGTTTCTGAAGTTCGCAGCCTTCTGAACACAGAATTACAGCAATGCAACATGGGAGCAGTTTGTAGAGATTAAAGCTAGAACACAGCAAATATTGACCAGAAATGATAAAGTTTATAAAATACAGCGTGACGGACATGAGCCTCTTACCAGTACCTGTCTGTGCCAGTGTGTTTGTGATGGCACGGTGAGCTCAATATATACGGGACGCCCAGGGGTGGAAACTCTGCCAACAGTACCCTCAGTGTCCAAGCCGGCCCGCAGATCGGCCTGCCATAGGCCCAGCACGCTGAAATGAGGGGTCACCCTGCAGCCTCCCCCCACCCCGGGGTGTCACACTCCCACAAAGTTATTTCATTAGTTGTCAGTTTTGTCCAGCCAGTCATTGTTCGATATCCACATGATTCAGCACAAACAGTGCCAAGAGTCCCACACCTACAATGAGGGGAGAGAGAGAGGGAAGGACTGGAAAAGATGGGTTTTACTGTGCCGGAGGGGGTCACAACCATTCCAACAACAGTCCGAACACCGCTGAACGTTTCCACAAGTCTACTTTTATCCATCATTTCACTGTAAACAGAAAACTGTGTAAAGCTTTACAGGCTGCTGTGTGGAGGGAAGCAGCTCCAGAGCTTTTGTTCCACATCAAACCTGTTGAACGCTCGTCATCCTCCTCCTGTTGACCGTAAACAGGCCAGTAAAGATCAATTTCACAGTAAAAAGCAAACAACATGGACCATTTCCTCGGTGGGTTAGTGTACCTGTGCATGTCAGAGGACAGCAGTTAACATCATCTACTGAAGCAAAGATGGTGTGAATATGGACTGAAGTCCTTCTGTGAGCTAAACGTCTCTTCAGGCAGTAAAAACGTGTTTAATCTAAATATGGCAGAGAGCATCAGCCCTGAGGACGGACAGAAACTCTGTGCTTTAAAATGAGGTGAGACGACTCTGAGCTGCAGCTTTATCGTGTAATCCTGGACTTTTGTTTCTGTGCGACTGTACTTCATCTAAATATTTCACATCTGTGATTTATGTGTTTATACCTTTTACAGTGTGCCCTTCTCTCCACTCCGAGGACAAGCTGTCATCTAAACTACAGTCAGTATGATGGAGTAGGACAGCAGCTCAGTGCTGTTCAGCTTGTCCAGGCTGGCTGGAGACCAGTGGGCCTGTAAAAACAGCTGCGTGTGACGGACGGACCGAAACTCTGGTGCAGACCTTTGTTAAAAACAGAATATTGTTTGAAGTGAAGAGTCTGAGCTCCCTCCAGGTGTGCTGTGGGAGGGTTCACGCAGCTGGTCTGAAGCTTCGTCTCGTCTCGATCTCCATCACGGCTGAAGGAGGACGAGCTGCTCGACAATGTCCTCAGCAGAGAGGAGACCAGTGCACGCTGGGGGAGCACCCAAGACGAATCCTGCTGTCTGTGTTCTCGAAGTTTCTCTCCCTACATTCATGTATCAGAGTATCATCATCGGTCGTACAGTCAGCTGAACTAAACGAGCTGACACACGCTGTCAGCCTGGACGAGCGTCTTCAGCAGCAGCTCAGTGCAGAACGTCAGTCGACCCTCATGGATTCACAGTCAGACGTGTTCAGAACTGTTTGTGGTGCTGTTTCATCTTTGAAATGAGCCTCAGCGGTCACACAGCGGAGAGACGTGCTGCCATATTTTATGCTTTTTCACTTCATTACGCTAAATTTGAGCTCAACAGACACGAGGAAAGACTGTGTGCAGATCCAAAGCTCAGACCTGAGCCTCCATTTGCTGCTCGTGAAGAGGACATCGGGCTGTGTATGTGTGGAGGCTTTTGGTGGAGGTGAAGGTGGAGGTGGTGGTGGTGGAGGTGCATGTGTGGAGGCTTTAAGCTACAGTGAAAACTGTGAGAGCAGAAAAGTGAAACTACAGCCCCTCTGAGCCTCTGAGAGCCTCCTGCTCAGGATCCACAGTGGCAGATGTTAGTATGATACAGATGTGCAGCAGTGAAGGACCACAGCTGGCCGTCGGTGTGTTTGTGCTACTCATTTCCATGTTCAGTCTGAGTCACTCGTCTCTGCTTCGAGCTGATTTAGACCTCACAGCTCAGCTTCTTGTGATGTTATGATGGGACTGAGCTCTACTTTCAAATGTTACATCAACATCTACTGAAGAACAGCCTGTGTGTTCGCTTCACGCCATCGTAAATCGTGTGTGCACATGGAAGCCATTTGGGTTGTGCAACAGAGGTCACAGACTGATATTTGACTTTTCAGAACTTCACTCATAACTGAGGTGATTTTTAATGTGTACATGAGTTTAATTCAGCTCATATCAGCTGATGTTTCCTCGTGAGCGTCCATCAGGACCATCGTTAACCATTAAATGCACAATGATGACTATGGGAGGGAATGCAGTGCACTCTGTTTTAATAGCAAGCATACAGACAGTATGACATCACTTCCATTGCTGTTAAGCAGATGCGAATCCACACATTCACTGAATGAGTCATGTGCTCCTGCTGCTGGATGAGGTTTTGAGCTGTCTGACTAAAGTGGGGAAACACAAGCAATGAAAGAGGCTCACATGACTTGGAAATAAGTTCAGTTCATAACACATCTGCAGTTCATCTCCAGGAAAAGTATCTGCCAAATGGAGCTTTTACATCTCGCATCAAACCTTTAGCATCTCAGTTAATTCCACCTCGACTCACAAGTATAACATCACCAACAGACAGGGCCAAGTCCAGTCAAACAACTTTTATTCGCCACTGAAACATACATGGCACTCCTCACTGGGCACACGCAGCGTTTGCCATGGTTAGGTTAAGGCAGAGGGCAGGCACTGTCGGAGCGCGGGGGAGGCTGCGGGAGGGGTCCGGCAGGTGTGCGAGGACCCTGCTCAGCTGGCTCCAGCTGTGGCGGGCGGGGCGGGAGGCGCCGGGGCGGGGTCCGGCTCGGGGGCGGGGGCCGGGGCCGGGTCGGGAACGATGAAGCAGCCCCTCTTGTGCCACTGCATGTCCCGCACGCGTCGGACAGACTGGATCTGAGGGGCGGGGGCCTCCCAGTCGTTCCAGTGCTTGAAGTCTCCTCGCTCAAAGATGAACTGGCGCCCTCTGTAGCCTGGGTACATGTAGCCCACCCATCTGGAGGGAGGGAAACACACTCTGAGGCGCTTGTCTCACAAAACACACAGTTATTTGCTTGGAGGAGAGAAGGCAAAGCAGAACAATGAGATTTGGAGGAGAGGGAGGATCTTACGTTCCGTTGAGAGCCTTGACGCTCGCGACGCGATCCTGAAAACCGTGGCCCCACAAACTGGGCACGTCATCGTCAACAATCTCCATCTTCCTACCAGTAAATCCAGGGTTCTCGTACAGGTGTAGCTTGTGATCAGCACTGTCCTAAAGAGGGGAGACAGACAGACACCTCCAAGTCCTGCAGACGTCTCCAGTATGATGGTGACTAGATAAACACGGTGTGTATGGAGGCCTAAGCTTTAGTGCACATTTCTGTGGGAGGGGTCTTTATGGCTGCAGTGTCACCCACCACTTTGAGAGGCCTTAGAGACAACAGGGAGTAGCTGTTCTGACTGTTGGTCCAGGTGTCCCAGCGTGGATACTCGCCCTTCTCCAGGATGAACTGCTCCCCTGTGAACCCGTGCCGATCATACCCCACCCAGCTGAGGAGACACAACACAGACGTCAACGACGTGTCCGGCAGACGGTTTTCTGTCTGCGTGAGCTGAAAGACGTTGGACGTTACTTACGGTCCAGACTCCACTATCACAGATCCGACCTTCTCCAGCCCCTTCTCCGTCACATCTTTACAGTCTGCAGAAAACTCCGCCTTGCAGCCCTGGAAGTTCTCGAACTCAAACAGCAACACCTGGACCAGGAGGAGGAGGTGGAGATTTACCGGCGTGGCAGCGACACAGAGAGGAGGCAGACTCACCTCGGGCTGCGTGACGGCCGCTCGTCAGGACACAG
Source organism: Chaetodon auriga (assembly GCF_051107435.1). Lineage (NCBI taxonomy): Eukaryota > Metazoa > Chordata > Actinopteri > Chaetodontiformes > Chaetodontidae > Chaetodon > Chaetodon auriga. Next base: position 28,589,223 of record NC_135078.1, on the reverse strand, counting down.
AGGACAGATTTCTGAGCAGTGCTTGGACTGTGTGCTTGTACGGATCAGTCCAGGTGTGTGTGTGCGCGTGTGTGTGTGTGTGTGTAAACCTGTGAGCCAGTGATCAATCCCTCTTTGATCAAACCAGGGTTTGGTCTCTGCAGCTGATCCAGTACCTTGTATGTGGCTCCAGCTCCACCCTGGCTCTTCCCAGCAGCCAGCTGCTCCGGGGCGCTCTGCTGCTCCGACATCCTCCTGATCCACTGCTCCTCCACTTTTTGGCAGCAGCACACACACACACACACACAGAGCACCATCCATCACACACACACGGCCACAGACACAGACACACAGACACACAGACACACAGACACACACACACACACACACACGGGAGGAAAGCTCAGTGTCACAGATGCAATTTCTAACTGCGTTCATTCATTTTCTAAAATCAGCTGAAGAGGATTCATGAGTGCATCCTCATCCTTTACAGCAGACACTCATCAGTCCTTCATCTGGCTCCATCACAATCCATGACACCAAAATCCTCCAAACCTGGGTCTTCACTGGACGCAGCACCACCCAACTCCACCTCACTGGAAATATTACAGCGGCTGTTATTGATCCAGAGGGAGCGTTTTACCTGGATATGCCTGCTAGAAGTGGTAGCGTCCCTCTTTTTCAGCGCCACTTGGTGTTTGGTGGGGTTGAGCCATTAGAGGGCAGGGACAGGGGGGGTATTTATGGTTTATTTCTGGCCACAACAGCAGAAAAGGGGGAGCTGTTGATACAGCAAGTCTGTCGCTCACATTGTGTCCGTAACGCTGCCTCTCAATAGGCAGCTGTGTTGGCACACACTGCGCTGCCCGTCCGCCCGGCTGCCACTGAGCACAGTGTGAGGGCACAGGGAGAGAGAGCCAAGAGGATTCAGCAAACAGCCCCGCTCAGCACAAACACACACGCGCACGCACACACACACACACACACACACACTCAGACTACAGCCGGACTCGGCCGCAACACGCTTCCTCACACCTTTCTCCAAAAACAGGGTTCATACAAACACAGTGTGTCACTGCGCTCGTCAGTCAGCACATTCACAGACCCAAACCCAACGAAGGAGACTTCAGGAAGTGATCAGAGCCGCGAGCAGCTCGAGTCGAGTCAAGTTTATTAAGAATGTTTTCACTTTAGGACACTGGCCAGAACAACACAGTGTAATATACATCTTTACGTCCAAATAAAAAAAAAAAGGACAGAGAAGGACATAAAAATCAACCCTCACATTTAACGACGAATGACACAGAAACCAGAGACAAACGCTCGTCGACGACGCAGGAGACGAGACGCGAGCGACGGGGGGGGGGGGGGGGGGGGGGGCAGAGGTCAGTGCTGTAGTGCATCAAAGTGCTTTACACAAGCGCAGACTGAGCGGGGGGGGGGGGGGTGGCAAACACGGGGAGGTGACAGCAGCTGCGAATGGTGAGGAGTCGTCCAGAAGGCGGCGTCAGTTAAGACGAGCCGTCCCTCCGCCCGAGCCAACGCCACCACACCCCGAGCGCCGTCTGCTGTGACAGCGGAGATTGTGCATGCACGTCGACGGGACGACACGGAGGGAAATTGCACATTCGATGGAAGAAAAAAACATGATGGAGGAGTGAGAGGGCTGCAGGGTGAAGGTATGGCTTAAGATGGACGCCTACAGCTACAATCATTCAGTCTACTGGAGGAGGGAAGACAGAGCGATTAGTGTTTGTGCTGAGTTCATGATTGACAGATGCAAAGTCCCACAAAGACAAAAAGACACTGAGGACAGACAGAGCAAAGGCCACGCTGTCAGAGCTGTGGAGTGTATCGAAGGAAAGAGTTCATGTTTCAGAAGTAGCTCTCTGTCCGTCCAATCAGCGACAATACAAATACAACGTCTCCTGATTCCAGCCGCTAACATGATTCACGCTCTCACACGATCGTTTGTTCTCTACGTTCAACAAGGATTTAGTGTCTGAAATGTCCTCTATGGCAAAGCTTGTGAGACTCCATCCACGGCCATGACGCGTGTCCCGTGCATCGACGCGGCGAGGAAGCGAAACGCAAACGTCTCTTCGAGGATCGTCCTCCAGCGTGTGGTGAAGAGGCGTCGTGGTCCCACAAGTGTCCTGAAATGCAGCCTGAGAGGAAACGACTGCCCTTCGTCCCTTTGTCCCACCTCTCCTGGTCCCTCGTAAAGTGTCCCTGCTGCAGAGGAGCTGCCTCCGCTTCAAGCGTGAAATGAACAAAGCAGAGCGTCCTCGCTTGTTTTTCTCTTTCCATCAGACTCGGTAAAAAAAAGGCACCATGCACGTTGATCAGAGAAGAAGAAAGGAACAGAAAGACATCCATCAGCAGCTGCAGGCCGGCCTCTGCTGCCCTCTGGTCCAACGTTAAGGCTTCTGTTTCATAGGTTCATCTGTTAAGGCAACCTTGAGGGACAGACAGAGGACAGCAGGTGTCAGGAGTGGACATGATGTGAGTTTCTTTTCAGACGCAGTGAGGGAACACGGCTCACCTCTTTATGGACTTAGCTCTCGTTTTCATACTGACTCAGACGCTTCTTGGACTTCAGCTCCTTCAGCCACTGAGGTGAGTCCTCCTCGCTGGACGAGAGACAGACACGGGACGTTAAAACAGAGACAAACAGCTCAACAATGGGCTCTGACGTCCTGCTGCTTACCCGTTCTCTTTCCCGCCAGCAGGGGGCAGCACGCGCGCCGCTCTGGGAAGGAAGGGCGACTTCGGGGAGCGAGAGAGCTGCGAAGGAGACGGAGCCGGTCCATCGCTCTGATTGTCAGAGTCGCCCCTCTTCTTCAGCTGGGCCTGACGACAGAGAGCAGACCAGAGGAGTGAAAACTGACCGACTGACTGAGAAGACCTGTGAAGGTGACACACGGCGTTCATGAATCAGGCACCTTTAAGGCTGAAGGGTCCATCCCCGGGAACAGGGCGATCCTCTGAGGCTGAGCGGCGACAGCGGGGCTGGACTCGGCTGCTCTGGTCTGCTCAGAGTCCGAGTCCTCGTCTTTGCTCTCGACCTTCGCCTCTGTGGCGGGAAGAACACCAGTCAGTGTCACATGAAAGCAGGAAGTGTGAGATGAGGTGCAAGTTTAGTGTGCACAGAAGAAGAAGAAGAAGAAGAAGAAGACGAAGAAGAAGAAGAAGACGAAGAAGAAGAAGAAGAAGAAGAAGAAGAGAAGAAGAAGAAGAAGAAGATGAAGAAGAAGACGAAGACGAAGAAGCTCGTGAAGATGTTACCTGAGCTCATTCAGCCTCAGGTGCTCACCTGTGGAGTCTCGGTAAAGCCAGTCCTCGTCCGTTCGTCCCTCCTCCAGCAGAGTGCTCTGACGGGCGGCCCTGGTCGGGCGAGTCCGCGGGGCCCGTTTCTTCCCCAGCTGGACTCTGGAGCGAAGCGCGCTGGTGTCCAACAGAGCCGTCGGCGCCTGGACATCCAGACCGGAGGGAAACACATCAGTGAGCGTGAAAACATGGAGGGACGACTCAGACACAGACAGAATCACTGATCAGGACTCACATCAGGGAAAGACAGCGTCTGGCTCTCCGAGGAGGACGAAGGCGGGAGGCTGTCCACGGTGTCGCTGTCAAACTGTGAGCTGAGGTCACCTGGAGTGTGCGGGGGGGTGGGCTTCCTCGGCGACGGGCTGAGGTTGCTCTCTGAGCTGGGCGTGGCCGGAGTGAGGCTGCAGCGGGTGAAAGAGAGGAGGTGAAGAGAGGAGGTGAAGAGAGGAGGTGAAGAGTCACAGTCTGTCCTGTGGGACGCTGAGTGAGACGACGCAGCTGAACGCAGCCTGCAGCTGATTCGCCTGCTCTCTCAGCGTTGGTCAATGTGATGTCACCTCTGACCACAGGAGGTCAGTGACAGCTTAGGACGTGACCACTGACTTCTGTCTGTGCTGCAGGGACCAGCTGCACTCACTACTTCCCCAAAGATGCGAAAACCAACGAAGAAGTTTTGGATTTGTTTCGTTATGTTGACTTTTAAAATGACGGTGAACGTCTCATGTTTTTGTCTTATGATAAAAAACAAATATGGAGTCAAAATGAAATGATGTGTAACATTAAAGTCTGAATTAAGGCAAAGACAGTGATGATTGGATGATGTCAGTCAGTGCTAACGTGTGAATGTGTGCTTCATCTTTAACACTGACGTTACTGCTGAGTTCTGAACGCACCACAACAGGTCTTCAGCCAGGGGTCAGGTCCAGTCCAGTGAATCTACCTCAAAGATTAAACACACTGAACAGACATCAAACACGTCACGTCTGTCTTCACCTGTCATCGGTGTGCAGGCCGGTCTCCCAGGTCCCATACTGACTGTCGGTGTCACGGACAGGTGTTCCCGAGTCCCGCCCCTGCTCCTCACCACTGTTACTCTGCTGCACCTGCAGAGGAAGCAACGACTCAATGAGGAAGAATCAAACAGGATGATACAGGACAGACAGCCCGAGAGACAGCGACAGCAGCGTGAGTGCGACGTGTTCGCCGGCCCAGACTCCGCTCAGCTGATCGACAGCTGCTAACACGAGCGTCGTTAGCAGCTGTCGATCAGCTGAGCCAGCAGCGGGACAGTAAGACGGACAATGGAAGGTGAAGGGATGAGTTAATGGAGACAGGGCCAGAGCGGGGACAAAGACGGAGACGGGTGGGAGGGTGACTGAGTGTGTGTTTGCTGTTCACTGAAGCGTGGCTCTTTTAATGAGGCTGGTACAGAGGACACACTGTCTCACAGCTCGCACAGGCACGCATGAACTGACAGCCCCGGCCTACATAGGACACAACAATGGAGGGTCCTTCTGTCCTCAGATGATGCCTGAGGACGAGCAGGCAAATGCGACACACCTGGCTCTGCCGCCGCCCAGGTGCAGAGCGACGAGGACGGCTGAAGAGAGGATGGAGATAAAGAGAGAGAGACGAGCGGAGCAGGAAGTCCTTCATCAGCTGAGCTTCCTCTGACGATGAGGACGACTTTCTGCTCATCGTCTTCTCAAAGATTTACTGAGCTCACGCTTCTCCAGCCGACAGCGAAGGTCACAACACACACGCTGACACACACACTGAAACACACACGCTGAAACATACACGGTGAAACACACACGCTGACACACACACGCTGACACACACACTGAAACACACACGATGAAACACACACGCTGAAACACACACGCTGAAACACACACGCTGACACACACACGCTGAAACACACACGCTGACACACACACTGAAACACACACGGTGAAACACACACGCTGAAACACACACGCTGAAACACACACGCTGAAACACACACGCTGACACACACACGCTGAAACACACACGCTGACACACACACGGTGAAACACACACGGTGAAACACACACGGTGAAACACACGCTGACACACACATGCTGACACACACACACACACACACACGCTGAAACGCCGGCCTCCACCGGGCTGAGGGCCGAACGTGTACAAACACACACTCGACGTGTCCGACGGCCTAATTTAGCCGCAGGTCCTTCGCAAAGAAGACGAAGTGTGACGGAGACTGAACTATACAAACATCACTGAGTGAATCATTCATTCATTCATTCATTCCCTACAGCTTCAGCAGAAGCAGCAGATCAGTAACTCTTTTATTGCCCCGCAGCCTTGATGAGGCTTCATCGATAAACGAAGGCTGCACTGTGCCCTGCAGTGAACGCTGGATTCAAGGCCTCAGTATGCTTCAAACGCAGGGTGGCAAACTGTTCCTGAGGGCCACCGTGGAAGGTGGGTGAGGTGGACGAGCACGTTGGATCGACGGCTTTGGACACAGCCATCCTGACTGTGACGCTGGAAAGGCGTCGGGGTATCAGACGGTCTTTGAACGCCTCACAAACACATCCATTAAAGCTCAAACAGTGTGAAAACACCTTTCTGACTGTAGAACTGCGACGACCCACGCTGCCGTTTGAACTTCTCTCATGTTTATTGTTCACAACAATAAACTAGGTCCACCTCCAGACTGCTTGCTGTTATCTGAGACTGATAATGTCTCTTTACTGCAGCCTCTCGTTCTGCCTTCGGGCTGTAAACACTCCTGCCTTCAGACACGGTCAGAGGACACAACCAGCAACCCAGTTTGAAGATAAGTGATCAGTGAATATCTGCTTATCCTGAATCTGATGCAGCAACACGTTTCACAGACTGAAAGATGTGGAACGCTCCAAAAACACCTGTTTGGAACATTCCACAGGTAAACAGGCTGATTGGTCACAGGTGAGCGGATCATGATTGGGTATGAAAGGGGCGACCTGGAAAGGCTCAGTCTCTCACAGAGGCTGCTCTGGGATCAGCGTTGTAGCTGCTCTGAGGACAGGTCAGTTCCAGCTGAAACCTCAGTGTGAGGACATCCGTCCCTGGTCGGCCTGTTGTCGCCGTCCCTGCTGTCAACACGCCAAACGACCTTAAAACCAGGCCTTGTAAAACTGTGCTGATAAAAATTCCGATCCTATGTGTGTGTACGTTGCTCAACCTAAACACACCCCGGACACACCTTCACCTGCTCGGCACGGAGGAGGAACGTCGCCTTTGCTGGAACACGTTGAGGAGAAGCTGAAAGCCGAGGCTGTGAAAGCCTTTCATGAGCTCACTCAGCCTCCCAGCGCTCACCGCTCAGTGAAATAATACCTCAGAACTACAGTCGGACTCTTTCCTTCCTTTTGGCTGCAGCAGTGAATCAGAGTCAGGTTAGACTGGTTTTATTGGCCAAACAATAGAAGAACAACCACGAAGCACTCAGACTGTTCAAGTGTTCTGCTGATTGGACAGGTTCTGCACAAACATGGAGAACACGTTCCTCCTGAACCAACAGGTCGGGCTGCAGTGATTTATGGCTGTCAGGAGGAAGGCCTTTCCTTAATAACATTAGCAACAGCCAGCTTCCCCCAGACAGGAAGGGCGTGTCGGGGAAACGCATAACAAAGAGCGGATGAATGAAGGATGAAGGAGAGAAAGGGCTGATCACTGAACGGGCCTGAGTGACAACCTGAGGAGGAAGGGGCTGCGGCGAGGCCTTGGAGACTGTTGGATAACACGCCGAGCGCCGAGGGCCACGCACGACAACATCACACTCACACAGGATGGAGAAACGCTGCCTACAGACCGGAGGACGTAGACCAAGCAGCTGCTGTGGTCAAACCACACCTCAGCACCGCTGCCAGGGCCGGACCGCGGCTCCTGCTCAGGCTCCTTATCGGACGTGACCGTCGGACTGTTAACGGCCATAAAAACACATTCAATCACCACACGACAGTGAGCACGTCGCCGCGCCCCGCTCTGATCAGGGTGGATGAGGTGGAGTGGGAGAAAACTCACAGTCACAGCAGTAATCAACATCAATATCCTCCAGATACTCAGATCCAACTGCTCCCACGAGCGCTGGTCTCACGTCAGCAAATGGACATTTTGGCTGCATGTCAGAGGACTTAAAGGAAGACGAGCTCTGCTCACAGGACTCCCTCATATACGAGCTTCATCCAGACTGAGTCAGAGCAGAGGGAAGAATGTGAAAACCTGACCTGGCTTAAGAACTGAACTCACTCTGGACCTGACTGGGATTACTCTCACTTCTTTCGGTCTGGAGGTTGTTTTCCTCACATGACGACTGTTTGAGTGAATGTTTTTGTCTCTTAATTGTACAGATTGATGAATGTGTGCAAAGTGCTGCTGTCAGTACGCACACACACAGCCGACAGCTGACCGCGAAGATGGTTTGAAGGCGAAAACACAGCAGCTACACGTCCACACAGCTACCCTGACATGCTACAGGCTCTGTCCTGTTATTAGCCGATCTATCACATTTGTTTGTTTTAATACGTGAGCTGCTGGTTTCCATATGTTTACGGCTTGTACTGACATGTTCCCACCGCTCCTGAAGCCTGGCACTTCATATCAACACGTCCACACAAACGCACGAGTTCATTAGCACAACAACATGCAGAAAGAACCGTTCGTCGCCTTCAACTGTCACACATTCCTCAAGATTTCCATCATCAGCTGAAACGACAGCCAAAGCTGCTCAAAGCGACCAAACACGCGGCACATGGATGGACGGACGGACGGAAGGAAACGAGGACGGTGACGTACGCTGCAGCCTTCACTCGTTACTCAGCGTCTTCATGCACAGGAACCGTTCAGACACTGAAACGTGGTCCACCTACAGCTTTTAAAGAGTACAATCAAGCACTTTCAAGGTAAACCAAACATTTCCAGGACCCTTAATCTTCACAAACTGTTACTGTGAAAAATAAAGTTTCCACAGTTCCTTTATATCCACAACAAATCACTTTGTTTGTCTTCATCGTGATCATTTTGGGGATGGGGGGATGCTAACGTCGACACCTGTGTCCTCTCACCTGACCTCCCACTGTCCTCCATTCACTGAACAGCAGGCCGGCGTGGACGCTCGCGGCTCCCACTGAGCGCCATCGCAGCCGGCGATGTCTCAAACAAACTCCAACATGTCGACGCGACAGACGACCACGCTGATGTCATGAAAACACCTCTTATCTTCAGCAGGTGTGACTCAGAGGTTCAGCAAACAGGCGTCACCTAAAGATAGGAATGACTTCATCCAACAAACCAACATGGATTTCTAAATCTGTCCTCGACTTCGAACACAGCAGGTTAGACGTCGGGGGGGACCAACGAGAGGAGGCCGAGGAGTCCTCCTCCTGTCCTCCTCAAAAACAAAAACACGACCGCTGCTCTGGAGAACCAGTATGACAACAAGCTTTGCCAAAAGGCAGACAGACAAAGACAGATTCACACCGAGCCGAAGACAATCCACGGCGAGAAGCAGCCGAGAGGCAGATGGAGAAGTTCTTGACATGTTTGGCTGCCGACCAAATAGCTGCTGAAGGAGCAGCTGTTCGCTCGGCGGCGTGACCGAGCTGCACGGACACGCCAAAATCACTCGAATGCCACTTGTGCTTAATTTAACTTAAACAGATGCTGAAGATAAACTGCTGAACATTCAGTTATGGCAGACTCTGACTGGGCTGCTTCTGATTGGTGCGTCCCCGGTGTGTGTTTGCACTGTGAAGGTGTGTGCGGTCTTACGGCGGTCGGGGTGTTGGGAGCAGTGCGCCGGCGTAACGACAGGCGCTGCTGGCTGCGCAGCGAGAACCTGCGGATGGACTCCCTGCTGCGGGAGGCCAGGGAGCGCAGGGAGCTGGTCCTCTTGAAGTCCCCGGTGCCGTCCTCTCCCCTGCCCCCCCTCTCCACCGAGCTGGATAAAAGGCTGAACGCCCCGTGGAGGGAGCGCCGGACGTTTCCCACCCATCCTGACACGTGAGAGTGGGCCACCGACAGCTTGTCCCCCAAATACTCCATCACCAGCCGCCGCCAACGAGCCTGGCTGCGTCAGAATGGAGTCAGACCTGAGCTGGGACTCGTACCGTCACAGCAGCGGGGGTCATTAGAGTCCGGTCCTGCTGGAGAGCTGGCGGTCCAGGGACGGCGTCCCGGTGCTGCTGGGTCAGTACTGCAGCAGCGAGGAAGGAGGCAGCACTGCAGCACGATAACGCCAGTCAGTCTGTGACGTTCCAGGACGGAGCTCTGCCGCCTCTCTGCACTGCAGTCCCTCTGGAGCCGTCAGGACTCTGTTTCAACTCATCACTCTGTCGGCTCCAGGCTGTCGGTCTGAGCTCAATCCTGAAGCTTCCTTCTGTCTATTTCGATGCACACAAGATATGCTCGCTATGATACGCTTGGCGCACCAGCCCGGTGGTAGAGGTTAAGTCAGGCCAGCGTTTACTAAGCAGGACGCTTCTCTGAGTCAGCTATCTGCCAACAGGTTCCTCAGCCATGATCCTCCAGCTTCAAGCACACAAAGTACAAACGAGGACAGAAGTGGAGCGCAATAACAACACAATCACATCGTCAACGTGACATTTATGCTCGGCACCACGTTCAGTTCTCCGTGTCCAACACACAGGCGGTGCTGTAACACCGAGAAGTGCTGTGTTCTTAACACTCTGCGACACCTCTGCCCAGGTGTGAGCCCCTCTGTCCTCAGTCACGGCCGACCCGACAGCTGATGACGACCCTCCAAAACACGGCTCAGGTTAAAAGTTGAAAAATCCATCCGTCCATCAAAGCTACATTCTCATGGTGCCCGAGACCGAGCTGCCTCCCGGCAAGCAGAAATGGTGCAGGACGGCTGCAAACTGCTGTAGTCATTCGTATTCCAGAAGGAAAAGCAGAGAAAAACAGGAGGGAGTCCTGAGGAGAAGTCAAAGCCAGAGGACGAGGAGGAAATCTGCTCCGCTCGCCTCCTCCTGCAGGTATGGGCAGGTAGCAGAAAATGCGTCAGCTGCTCTCTGGACTCAGCGTCAAGGAGAAACTGGGTGGAGAGAGAGGGAGTCAGAGAGAGAGAGAATGGGAGGTCCCTGATTCAGGGGGAGGGTGGAGGGGAGGGAGGAGGGGAGGGCGGAGGGGAGGGTGATATATGCTCTGCAGTGTTCAGTCGCTCCAGCCTGATTCAGCTGTGAGTGTCACAGCACAGAGGCTGCAGAAACACATGGAAATACTCCAGTTACAGGAGGAGAAATCACATCCATCACTGTCTGAGAGGACACTATGGACAGACCAAAGAGACCTGAGAGACAGGACAGAGAGAGGACAGAGAGAGGACAGAAAAGACAGAGAGAGGACAGAGAAAAGACAGAGAGAGGACAGAGAAAAGACAAGGAAAAGACAGAGAAAAGACAGGGAAAAGACAGAGAGAGGACAGAGAAAAGACAGAGAGAGGACAGGGTAAAGACAGAGAGAGGACAGAGAAAAGACAGAGAGAGGACAGAGAAAAGACAAGGAAAAGACAAGGAAAAGACAGAGAAAAGACAGGGAAAAGACAGAGAGAGGACAGAGAAAAGACAAGGAAAAGACAGAGAAAAGACAAGGAAAAGACAGAGAAAAGACAGGGAAAAGACAGAGAGAGGACAGAGAGAGGACAGAGAAAAGACAGAGACAAGACAGAGAGAGGACAGAGAGAGGACAGAGAAAAGACAGAGAAAAGACAAAGAGAGGACAGAGAAAAGAGAGAGAGGACAAGGAAAAGACAGAGAGAGGACAGGGAAAAGACAGAGAGAGGACAGGGAAAAGACAGAGAGAGGACAGAGAAAAGACAGAGAGAGGACGGAGAAAAGACAGAGAGGACAGAGAGAGGACAGGTGGGGTTCGCCAAAAGCAGGAGTCTTGACAGTCGAGTCGTGTTTGTCCCTCAGTCGGAGGACAGAGCAGAAGACACGTCTACTTCCTGCCTCGTGCGGCTGAAACAGCTCTGGTGAAGCGGTGCGCTGAATGGAGCCACAGTGGGCGACTCCAGAGACTTAACCTGAGAACAAAGTGGGACGGGGGGCTGGGGACGCTGAGCCGAGCACCGACGCCCCCTGCAGGTCGTCTGATGAACCTCTCTTTGGAGTGCTGGATGCAGGCAGGTCAGCTGGGAGCGTCTCACACTGACCCCTCGCACTGATCCGGGCTCAAAATGGCTGCCTGAGTTCTCACAGAGCCCGAAGAGCCAAACGAGGGGTTTAAACACGTGGAGGTGTCAGAGAATCAATTCTTTAACGAAGCACGAGGTACGAAAAACATCCACTTCACCAATACACCACATGGTCGTTAAGATGAGAAAATCCTCAAAAACACTGACGAGAAGAACTCAACAGAAAATGTACTTATTATGCTGATAAGTGATCAATCTGTTTGCTGTTTGCTTAAATTTAAGGGTTTCATGACAAACAGAACACTTCTGGACAAGGACAAAGAAGACAGCATGAAGACGTCCCAGCAGGAAAACCAGACTACTGTCCATCATTTTAAAGACAAAAATTAACTAAAGAAAAAAAGAAGTGATCATAAAATAATAATTAGCTCAAAGTAAATCCGAACGTGTCATCACATCAAACACACATGAGCCAGTTCAGATGAGAGAGCTGTACTGGTTTAAACAACAGAAAGAATCCCAGTCACACACCGAGTCATATCACAGCATCAATCGCACCAGTGCTCCCAGTTAAGCTAATAATGCCAAACATCTCCTACTGGGAAGTGACTCACGGCCGCTCATCACTTCCCCTCCTCAGCTGACATCATCATTCAGCGCGCAGACTCGCGACCGGCGACCACAGGGAGGAGACGCCGGGGACGCAGAGGACCCAGAGGAGCATCACTCACCCACAGACGGCGTGGAGTCAGGCAGCGGGACCACAGGCAGTAAAACACAGCTCTCAGGCCGGCGCCCATCTCTGCTCCGCTGCACTCGGCAGCCTCAGACCCTCCGACTTAATCCGCGACGTCACCGCTCGACGACGTCCATCTGGGAGTCCGAGGTGGACGCCTCCGCCGGGAAGGGCGAGGCGGGGGGGGTGACTCATGTGATCTCTGCTAACGCTGAGTGAGTCGCCCTGCTGACGATGCTCCTCAGAGCAGGTTTTTCAACACGTTTGAGAACTTCAGCGGTAAAAGTCTGGAATAAAAATATCTGAAGTCACATTGTTCAACCCCAGACTTCAAACCACGCAGAGGACGAGTCACACGGCGTCAAGCAAACCGTCTTTAAACTCTAATGATATTTAACATATCACTTCACTGTGTCTTTAGCACCGTTCTCCATGTGCATCACCCTCTGAGCTGAAAGCATGTGTGACACACGCTGAGACGTCTAATCTGATAAGGCTGCCAGTTTGAAGAGCATCCTGATAATGACTGAACCAGAGGAAACCAGAACGTTCATGAGGAAGGTTAGAACAACTGTGCAGAGATGATCTGACTCAGAACAAACTGAACAGAGTCTGAATGTGAACACGTTGAACACCTGCCTTTAACTTAAATAACGCCATGCTTACTGGGATTTCACTCTTCAGGACTCCTGTAAAATACATCCTCAAGTCTGTTCAATGCCCTCTGCTGTCCACTGTCCACTGTCACTGTGTGTGTGTGTGTGTATGTGTGTGTGTGTGTGTGTGTGTGTGTGCCTCCTGTAATAAGCCTGTTTTAAAGCATCACAGCAGTTTGGACATCAGCCTTCAGACGGTCTAACTGAGTAACTATCAAACCCAAAAACTGGAGCGCTGACCATCGAGCACGCTGCCAGACCGAGACACGACCACCAGATGGCGTCAGTGACTCACGGTGACTTCACCTGAGCTCGTACCGCAGCGGCGTGCAGTCATGACACACAGCCTGCTGCACCTCTGGCCTTCAGCCTCAGTGACAAAGAGCCGTGTGAGCCACACCGCATGCGCTTCAATGCAGACGTGTGTGTATCTGTCATGTGTACAGCTGCAAATATACAGACAAATGTTAGTCTGCACATTTCAAAATAAAAGACAAACAGGTAAACTACAAGGTTGAAGGTTAGGCCAGGCAGGTACAGCCAATCAGCACTGAGGAAGTGTCAAACTCTGCAGGACACCTGATCATTAGAGGCCGTTTCGCTTCACGGCTCTCCCTCGGCCTGCTGACAGGCGTCTGATAGACGAGCAGCGAGGACATGCACTCATTAACCATTGGACTGATCCAGTCCTGAATTACAGGCCCGGGGAGGCGCTCAGCCGTCGCTCTCCTGCAGCCTGACGTAGGATGGGTGGAGGTGAGTCTGGGAGGGCGTGCCATCAGCATTAGTCACCGACTCTTTATGACCTGCAGCGGTGAGCTGTCAGCACGCAGTCGACTAACTGCAGTCCACTTTACCTACGTCTGTCCTCACTGCACCAGACACACACACACACACACACACACACACACACACACACACACAGGGACATGCCTCATAATTACTGACACAAACCCAAACGCACACACACTTCAGTCTCCACACAGCGGCGACACAATCAGACCAACAACAGGAAGCGTCCAGTTCCACTTCCTGGAGCCCAGTTTCAGAGGGCGAGCTGCAGCCCGACTCACCCAGCTGTGGCGCTCCTGCTCTCTGTGGGCGCTGCGACTCCTCATCCTGGACAGGTTTCCCTCCACGGTGCTGCTGGAAGGAGCTGATCGGCGTGACACACTGCGAGACCGCAACCGGTTCAGGTCCTGAGAGCAAACAGGGAGCCAAGTGAGCTCGTCTGCCCTGAAAGCTGTCCAGCACCGCGCTGGACGGCTGACACCAGTTAGAACTACATTAAACTTCTGGACTCGTTGGCACAGCATACGGACACACAGACTGTGCTTCATGGTGTCTCGGACTCACCTGAGACCCCTGGGACCTCCTGTGGCTCTGGACCTCCGCCCTGCTGTCCTGAGGCTGCGGCTCTCTGGGGATCCAGATCTGCTCCGCGGCGGCGCTGCTGGAGACTTCGCCTGCAGAGCTTCTGGTTTTGGTCTCTGTCCCGGGAAAAGGGGCCAAGTGAAGCAGCTCGTCCAGCCCAGCAGACCAGGACCTCTGTGGAGTCAGGAGCTGCTCCTCCTGCCTGAGGAGGAGCAGCTCTGGGTTGGGTTTGCTCGCCTGTTTTCTGGGATCAGCGCTGGGTTTGTCCACAGACATCTCGACAGGACGCAGCTCCCACGGGTCCTGAGGAGACATCGTCCACACTGGGCTTGAGAAACCTCCTGCAGGTGGAGGCACCTTCCAGCTCACGTCTCTCTCAGGTGTGGGCTGTGCTCTGGCTCCAAAGCCGGCGTCTCCACCCTGAACACCAGACACAGGAAACGAGTCTTTGCTGGGGGGGAGCAGAGACGTGAAGGCGTCGATGTCGAGGACGGACGGTTTGTACGACTCCTCGGCTCTCAGGGACGGCTCCTTCCATCGAGTTGAAGGGTCACTGCGCAGAGACGGAGCCTTGGACACGGGGTCACTTCGGACCACAGAGTCCAGATCCAGCACTTTAGGCCGGAGAGGAGACGGCTCCAGCCTGGCCCTCTCCTGCTCCTCCTTCTTCTGCTTCTCCCTCAGCCGCTGCCTCTCTGCCTCCTGCTGTTTGGCGATGTGTCTCATCATCTCGGCCTCCTCTCTCTGCATCTTCTCCCTCACTCTGCGTTTCTCCTGCTCCATCATCTGCTGTCTCTCCCTCTCCGCCTGCTTCTGCTTTTCGAACTCTACGAGCTGCCTCCTCTCCATCTCTTTGATTCTCTCCACCTCCTCCTTCCTCTGCCTCTCCTTCTCCTGCTCTCGCTGTCTCAGCCTCTGGTTTTCTAATTCCTGTCTCTCAATGTCCAGCTGTCTCTGTCTCTCCCTCTCTAAGTCTCTCTGTCTCTGTCTCTCCTGCTCTTTCTGCTTCTCCCTCTCCACCTCCCTCTGGCGCTCCTTCTCCATCTCCCTCTGTCTTTCTCTTTCTTTATCGATCTCTCTCATCCTCAGCATTTCCTGTTCTAATGCCATCTGCTTCATCTTCTCGGCCTCCTCTTTCTCCTTCTTCTCTCGGAGTTGGTGCCTCTCCAGCTCCGCCAGCTGCTGCCTCTCCTTCTGTTTCTGAAACTCTAAGAGCTGTCGTCTCTGCAGCTCCTTTATCCTCTGCAGCTCCTCCATCCTCTGTTTCTCCTTCTGGATTTCCAGCAGCTGTCTCTCCTTGTCCAGCTCTCTCTGTCTCTCCTCCTCTCTCTGTCTTTGCCTCTCCTGTTCACGCTGTCTCTCCCTCTCCTGCTCCTGAACTTTCTCCCTCTCGATCTTTCTCTGTCTCTCCAGTTCTCGTCGTTTCTCCTTCTCGATCTGCCGTTGTCGTTCTCTCTCCAGCTTCTCGAGCTCCATCTGTTTCTGCTGTTCCAGCGCTCGTTTCTCCTCAAACTCCTGTTTCTCCTTCTCGAAGGCTTTCTGTCTCTGCCTTTCGTATTCTCTCTGCATCTCTCTCTCCTTCATCCGTTCAAATTCAAAAAAAGCTTCTTTCTCCATGTCCAGCTGTCTCTGTTTCTCCCTCTCCTGCTCCTTCATTTTCGCTCGGTGTCTCTCTGACTCCTTTTGTAGATCCCGTTTCTTTTCGACTTCCATCGTTTCCTCCGCCGTCTGCCCGTCCAGCGCTGATCTGATCTCTCCCTGCGACGCGAGGCTCTTCGTCATCGACTCCTCGACTTGATCCTGAGAGGTTTTTCCAAACGTTTCCTTCAAAGACGGGTTCCTTCGTACTGGAGGGATCTTGCTTTGAGCGGTGACTGGTGCAGGCCTCACAGAGAACTCCTCAAAGCCGGCTGCTCCGGCCTCTGCAGGAGAAAACGCCTCCTGTATTTGTCCAGTCAAAGCAAAGTAAGTCGCCCTGGGCTTTGGCTGTTCCTCCGCCTGCAGCATTTTCAGCCGTTTCGGAGCTGCAGCCACCTCCTCCTGCTCCGCCTCCCTCGGTCTGTCTCGGTTTTTATCCAAAGTCGTCACTTCTTCCCAAGGCGAGTCCTTCAGCATCCCCTTTGCCGTACTGGCCTCTTGTTCAAAACCTGTGTTGTTCCACTTGTGCAAAGCTCCGACTCTCAGGTATCTTGGCTGGTCTGGCGTCGCAGATGGACCCGGTTCACTCTGCGCTGGACCGGTCTTCTCTGCCGGCGGCCTGCCGCCCTCTGAGCGCCGCGAGCGCAGCGTCATGGCCTTATCCTCCCACTGAGCCGCTGGGATGTTCTCACTCACCGCCCGGCTCTCTTCCACTGCCTGCACCGTGTCGAAGGCGTGCAACACCCGCAGAGGACTCGACGGAGACACGGGCTCTTTGTAGGTGGCGGTGACCAACGTCCCCTCGTCCTCACTGCCTCCTCTCTGAAAGGACGGGCTGCTGAGCGAATCCTTGGCCTTGTTTACAGGTTTGCCCTCGTCCACCATCAGCACGCTGCGTCTCTCCACAACATTTTCAAACAGGGACGCTCTCACTGTCTGCACGTCACCGCCGGGACCGCTGTCCTTGGAAGCGGCGCCAAAAGTCTGTCCCGCCTCGGGCTCTTCAGGCGTGGAAGCCTTTTTGAGCTGCTCTTGGGAATCTTTTAAATCCACAAACGTCCTCTGCTCACTGGGGGTGAAAGGCGACTCTGCAATCTAGGAAAAGTCAGAGAAAAGTTAAGTGAGAAGAGAAAGTTTGAAACTTCAGTCTGTTCATTTAACAATCAGGATTTCTCTGTTTCATCATTTAAAATGTGGAATCTGAAAGACATAAAAGAGTTCAGAGCACATGAGACAACAGGAGAAAACACGGCGCACAAAGGAGCTAAAGTGATTGAAAGGACTGCCGGCGTGGAGGCGGCGTCCCCTTGTTGGCCTCCGGGCGGTGGGTGTGGTGCAGAGGTGGTAATCAAAGCCGCTCTGTGTTGACCTTTTCCCTGACATCTCTCTGCATGTTTCATAACCAGCGGGGATGATTAATGTGTCGGCGGTTTAAGGTTTCACAGCTTTGTACATCGACGGCACTGACAACTCTTTTTGTCTCAATGTCCCACTTCCAGCGGGGACACGGTCCTCTAAAGACAGACGCAGAGGTCAACAGCAACTGTGAGCACATTTCACCACGATTTACTGATTCACGTCTAATTCTATGGAGGTAAGCGGGCAGACAGTCAGGTTCATCCTGTCAGCCTCCATCTTGGTCACAGTCTACTTCTCGGCTACACGCCTCGGTTGGCTTTGTTTTGGACGAGATGACAGGAAACACTGAAACACAGCATGTGGAAGTTTCTCTTTTGTCTGTTAAACACGAGCTGAGTCCAGCAGAAACCAGGAAGCCCGGTCCCTCTCTTACCCTCCTCTGAGGATCTCTGCTGTCATGGCGGTCTGCTGCGTCACCGAGGCAAACGACGCCGTGGTCTGGCGACTTCTCCGATGAAAACCTGACGAACATACACCACACAAGACAAAAGCATGCATGACAATGGAACTCCAGGACAAAGACGTGGGACAAAAGCCAGCCGAGGACACAGAGAGCAGCCCTCACCTTTTAGTCAGGTCGAGGGGCAGGGGGCGGGGCTTCACTGGTGGTTTCGGGACAGGGCTCTGAGTTGGCGGCGTGTCCTCTGTCAGCTGCTTGATGAGCCTCTTAACGCCCACTGGAGGTTCGCTTTCAGGGACTGGCTGGACTGGAGGGTGGAGGTCTTGGCCTGTGGCGCCTGCCGCAGGAGAGGAGGACGAATCGTGGAGGACACCCATTCGTGACTTGGCGCTAAGCGCTTGCTTGTCCTCATCGGTGTCTTTCTCAGTCACTGTCAGTTCTTCTGTCTTTTTGTTGCTTTGGTCGGAGACAGCCGGTTTAGCTGCACCTTCAGTACTTTGCGGTGAGGAACTCTTCGGGGTTTTCTCCGCCTCTTTCTTCTGTGGCAGGGCCGTCTCCTCCCGAGCGTCCTCCTTAACATTCACACTTGGAGTTTTACGGTGCAGGGAAAGACCGATAGACTCAAATTTGGACGTGAGGTCAGCGGACAGCGGTCGTCTCCCGGCCCAGCGAGGGGCAGGAACTGGTTTGTCTGTCTTGGCTGGACTGTCGGGGAAAATGGCCGATACAGGTCTGGGCCTGGAGCCTCTGGGCTGGGGTCGCAGTGGCACCGCCGCCTCAGGTTCAGCTTTGTCTTCCTCCTCCTGCCCCACCTGAATGAGAAAGCCCATGGACTTGGCTCTGGTAATGGAGGGTCCACCTGTGCCGGGTGTCAGCTGGTCCGTCTCCTCCCTTTTACTGCTTCCAGACCACTCAGCCGCCGAAGGCTTTTTAAGGCTCTTGGAGTGGCTCAAGCTCGGTGCACCAGGTTTCTGCCTCTCTACTGGAACCGGTTTGCTGGGGTCTCCGGGGTCAAAGGAGGGGGCTGGTTTAAATGGCTGGACCACTGGCTTGGTGGTTTGTCCACTGGTCAACTTGTGAGATGTTTTAAAGGAGGTAGAGGCAGGGCGGTTGGGGTTGCTCGACACTGGTCCGGGTTTGCCAGGCGCTGCTGGCTGCTGTGGTTTTGGACTGCATGGAGGTTCTGGTTTGTATCCAGCAGGGCGAGTGGACTCCGGTCGGGGTTTGGTTTGGGGCTTTGGGGCGACTATGGGCTTTACTGTGGGGTTTCTCTCCACTGCAAAGGGTTTGGGCGTGAGCCGCGGTTTGGGGCCCGGGACCGGTTTGTTTGCTTCTGGAGTGTCGATGTGGGGCTGGCTGATGGCAGGGATCTCGATGAGGCTGTTGCTGGAGTCGGTCAGGGGACTCAGGTGAAGTCGTCCTCCCCCCACTGTCCTCCCCACCTCTCCGGTCTGAACCTCCACCTGAGCAGCCATCCTGGTCAACAGCACCTTGAAGAAAAAACAAAAAGTTCAAACCAAAAGCGGCTCGATGGAGGTTCTCGGCTGCAGCACAGAAGCAGAAACCTAAACCTGTTACTCTAACAGCCTCAAAGCGCTCCCTCTGTCCAACACGACGGTGGACTTTGACTTGGGAGTGTCTCACTGCAGCACAATTATAAACCTGAGACACAAAGAAATTTAAACTGGGTTATCGATCGCTCTGGCGGCTAAAGTACACGAGCTGACGGCTAATACGGGACAATGCTACTCATCAATAACTGTCTGCTATCATTCACATTGATCGGCCGGGTTCATCAGAGAGGAAGAAGACGTGAAAAGGACAAATTAAAGTCAACAATCACAGATGAATATTTCTGGATCTTTTGGGATGAAGAGTCCTTCTGACTGTTGTTACCACACTTATTGAATATTCTATCATTTCCTGTGAATAAAACTTTCATCACAGCAGACATGTGGACTCATCAGAGCAGAAAAAGCACAGGTGGAATAAACATTAACGATGGCTCAGGTCCATTAAAGTGTCAGCGTGCACAACTAAACTAAATGGGACGCAGTCGTTCATATTATCAATTCACCCTGTTTTCTCTGCCACGACATGATGAGCGGAACGATTGTTTCAGCACGTTGTTCAGTTTGAGTTACACGACGGGATTTTCTCACAGCGATTTAAAGGTGTTTCCTGTATTTTTACAGACTCTGTGTTTGATTGGCTGCACACTTCAAACACTCCTGCAGTATGTTTCAAAGAAACATGAAGAAGAGGTGTTACACGTCGTTTCACCTTCCGTGTTCAGTATTTTTACGGCGTGAGGATTAAATCTTCAAAAAAATCTTCAAACTTAAAACCAGGTCAGCTCGTCATCTGTCCAAACACGTGGCACAGGCTGCACTTTAAATAAAACCCACTGACTGTCTGATGTTATAGTTTAATGTATTTTTAATTGATGACTGAATTATTGACGTGTGGACTGAGAGCAGGTCAGTGTTGTCACACAATGATCCGTTTCCACCAAACTGGGACCTCTCACATTATTTCCTGTAACATGTGAATCAGCGCAGCGGTGATCCGGGCTGTGCCCCTTTAAGGTGGATCCTGGCACAGGTGAAGGGCTGGGCGACGGCACAATGTCATTGCTTTGTTTTTCATGTTGTCATGCAGGCAAATCAGGCTTCAGCAGCGAGTGGGGGATTCCACGAGTCAGCCCCTCCCACTACGAACCCTCGTGTGTTTATCTCAAACTGACTCGACAAACCAAAGGAGGCGTTGAGATAAATGTGAGATAAACAGAGTTCATCTGACAATCCTCAGCGTTATCATGAGTTTCTACAGAGACAGAGACACAAAAACAGAAGACAGACAGGCTGAGGACACAGCTCTCCACCTGTTGCCGCTGCGTCCTCAGACGTCACGTCTTACCTGAGCAGACGTCGACCGTCCGCCGTGGAGCTCTGCCTTCTGCTGTAAGCGAGCAGCGATGTCATATCACGCAGGAGGAAGGAGGTGAAGGAGTCACTCTGTCAACAAAGCACACAAGCTTCTGTCAGTCGTCGCGGCGGCTGCGGTGCAGACTGTGGCGCTCAAATCACAGCAGAGCGACTTGTTGGCCGCGCTGCTCTCCGCCTCCACGCAGAGGAGATCAGATGAGTGTGTTTATGCTGACAAAGACTCGAGTAAACACCGTCACACCCACTCAGCGCAGCTGACGCACGTCCAGACATACAGAGCAACAAAATACTATGAGCTGACCTTTGCCTGTTCTTACATTTGCATTGTGGAACTGATCACAGGTCAGCTGCCATCACTCACTCACTACTTCTTAATCTATGGAAATTCAAGCAATAAAGGCTGCAACCAGCACAGTTTATGAGCTACGTCTCTCCGTCTGCTCCACTTCAGCTGATCAAAATCATTTTCACTGATGAATGAGCTGCGTGGAGACGGACGTGGGGAGGAAAGGGACTGAAGGGTGCGCAGCTTGTGCTCAGCTAAAAACTGAGACGCTGAGAACTTGAACTTCAGATGTTGACAGGAAACGCCTTCGCTGGGATGGAATGCTAAACATCCAGTGTGATGGTGGGTCGAGCGGCGCAGCGGGGATTAGGAGAGCGTCTGCCTGTTAAAGCCTCGCAGCACTCCTCACCAAAATCATTACTGAGAGCCACAAACAACAAAAGCCAAGACGTGTCGCGTCTAGTCTGATCCACACATGGCGCATACTGGAAATACTTGGCAGGCATCTTTGTGAAGTCGGCGCAGACGCATTTCTTTGATTTCTAGCAGGAAGCAGATTGAGGAGGTCAGCGGGGCACAGGGCAGGCCATGGAGTCACCTGGGCCAGCCTGTAATACTGAGGGCATTTCCTGTCAAAGACAATAAACAGCGTCACCGCAGCAGCTCCATGGACAGCTAAAAGAAGAAGTGTGTGTTCACAAAGTAAAGCTCTGAATTACAATCCACTGACATGCAGCTGAGCAACATCTGCAGCTGCAGCTGTCATCCCGGATTAAATCACACTACATGCTACTGTCATCTGGAGGATTAACGCTGGGTTTTCCACTTCTACCAGTAAAATCTTTAACATAGGTGAGCACAGGTAAACACAGCACAGTGTCAATGAGCTGGATTCAGTCAGAGTCTATCAAACACCAGAGGAAGCCCAAGAAAGACCACACACACAATACACGAGGTTCATCAGTTAACACACGTTAATACGGATCAACTTGAAGTTCATTAACTAACTGAGCTACATTCATTTGATGGGTTTCCATAACAGCCAATTCCAATAAAACCAGTCTGCCCAGTCTAGAATGCGCAACAAGTGCCCTCCTCTGTGTCCTGCCTGCTCACCTCACCGGCTCGTACCGCGGACAGGACCCGGTCCAGTTTAGCAGAAGCCGACAGAAGAGTTCGCCTGCTCGAACCAGGAGGGAACCAAAAGCGCTAAAACTAGGCGCAAGTGTTGACTGAGTATCCCGCTTTCAGCGCAAACGAAGAGTCCAAACTGTCCGGAAGCTCCGCAGACTTGGAATAAGCGGAAAAGATAAACGCATCAGCGGCTCGCGGGCTAGCAGCGGTAAGCTAACGACTCAAGAGGCTGGACTCGCAAAATGGAAACACGGACTGAACCTGTCTTTCTTTCACCGTTTGATCCGAACTGGAGACAACTTACCAGCCGGGAAAGTCGCTCTGGCTTCTTCTCTCGTCGAAACAACTTCAAGCACGATTAATCCAAACAACTTCACAGAATAATTACGAGTCGTGTCAGTTGGTTAGTTCAGCGGATAGTAGCAGCGCAGCTAACCTAGCTGGTTGACTTAGCTAGCCAACTGGCTGGCTATCCCGTCTCAGGTTGCACTGTTGTTGACAGGCTCGACTAGACAGCGCTGAACAAGCAGCCTGACTGGTTAGCCTCTCCGCCACTGTCAAGTAGCCCGTTACCAACATGCGTCTTCCGGTTCTCGCTTTCAAAATAAAGCATAACAAATGTAAATCGGGCCAAAGTAGTATTTTGGGTTAAAATCAGCGACATTGATGTGTGTGTAAACCGAGTCCTTTTTAATCTACGGACATTTGTTTGATGAGTGCCCAAAATAAACCTCTCGGTGAAACTCAGAAATCTTCATTACTGTTTATTGTTTACATTTATTTATCACTCACAACTTGCACATTTTTTTTCTGGTGTATAGTTTATAGCTCTAGCTCTCTCTCTCTCTCTTCAAGAATTGCTGTTCTTTGTTTATATACTTAGTTATATTATAATATATATTATACAACTATTATATAACGATATACTTAGTTATATGTAATTGCTGTTATTGTTTTTATACTCTTTAAAAAAAAAACAAAAAACTTTTCTCTTAGTTTTATTCTCGTCCTTTTTCTTTGTTATTGTATATATTTCATGTTTATTTGTATGTTTAACCTGCTGCTCCAACAAGAGAATTTCCCAACTTGTGATCAATAAAGTCTAAGTCTTTAGGGCAAATCACCCGGACTTCCGGTTTGATGTCGAGCTTGATGTGGGTAACTTTACGGATCCTCAGCTTTATCAGGCTGAAAAAAGGGATTCTGCCTCCCAGCGATGTGGAGTTAGCTGATCATTTCCTTAAATACTGGCACTACAAGTTTCAGAAAGTTAAACAGAAGAAAACTTTGGCTGAATTAAGAAACATGTTGCTTTATGAGTAAGGAAACCCACATAAATTATGTATTTTAGCAGCCTTTTGCACTTAATTTGTGAGCCTGCTCATACCTCAGTTAATCTATGAACCATGAGCTCTGTGCTGAAAAAGGTCTAATAAAAGCGTCTTACTGAGGCCATCAGGCTCGTCTGATCTGCCCTCATGTGGACAAAAGTGAATACTGCATCAGAAAGATGGCAGCCCCACCACACATCCTCTTTATTAGTCACCAGCAGCATCAAACACTCGGTCCCTTGATTGTGCATAATTGTTTATTCATTTCACAGACTAGTTATGTTCACTAGTCTCTATACTTGCTCAAAATTAAAGGTGAATTAAAGAACCCTCCAAACCAAACACATTTTCAATCCTCTTCTCCTCAGGTTTCACAAGCACTCCGTAAAGGTCAGCACACAACTTCAACACTGAAATCAAAGTGGGGGGGTAATGTTAAAGGTTAGCAAACACTCTACAACTGAACATGATGAATGACAGGCGTGTTTATGGTTTCACCAATATACTGAAGTTCTGCTGCACCGACAGACTGAACCTCTTTCATACAATACTGTGTTTTCACTTCCTCACAATGGTATTAGAGCATTATGTATTCAAAATACTAGAGCACTGATCTCAAAGCAGCAATCCCCAAAATCCATCCTCTAGAAGGGCGAAGAAGCGCTAGTCCAAACTATGAGCAGGAAGAAAACCTGCCCATCGTTCCTCTGTTCTGATGTGGGGTTCCAGATTAAGGATGGGTAAGTAACCTGGACAGATCTGAAGGTGCAGCACATCTGCAGCTGGCTGACTGCTACTCTGACATAAAGCACCCGAGAGTCATCTGATCCAGATGAGTCCAGGATCCCAGAGGCTGTGCTCAGGGTCCACTTCAGTTCATCACACAGCCACCACCTGTGATGCAGGTCAAGACTGTGAAGCCATGAAACACATAACGAGAGCCAGCAGCTGGTTCGACTCCTTCCTTTACTCAGCGTCTGAACTAAATGTTACCCATAAGGCTTCAGTGTGACAGCAGGTCACTGCGAAGCTTTGACTTTGTCATACAACGGAAAACTAAAGTAAATCAAGCTGATGGATGGCAACCAAACGGCGGATCAATCCCATAGATCAATGACTGAAAGCTGCATGAACTACACCTACTGCACAGCTAATAGTTCCAACAAAGGTCTGCATGGAAGTAAAAACACAAGCAGAGGAATATCAACTCAAGAAAAAGTGTGATGACGTGAACTTCAGTGTCGTCTACTTTGTGTGAACCATGGAGGTGCTGAACAGAAGCTTCTGCTTCTTCTTCTTCTTCTTCCCTCCTTTCTCATCTGAAACAGAAGGAGACACCAAAGGTGGATGCAGGTTTAAAACAAACCAGGTACCTTTGATTGACTGTTAACTGACAGAGGCCTCACCTGGATCTACAGCAGCTTGTGGAGGAGAAGCTGAGCCACTGTCCAGCTGCAGAAGAGCCTTCTCGATGGCCTGACTGAAGGAGTTCTGGAAGCTGGGCACCGGGACCCGGTCCGACCCGTCGCTCTCTCCATCGCTGTCTGCCGCCGGGGGAGCGAGCAGCTTATCTGCACGCCACAAGACACAATGAGTTCAGGAAGCCTTCAGGGAGCTGCGCTGCTCCACAGCCGTTCACGTGGAAACAGGTTTTACAGGAAACATGTAGTAACACACACGAATCAGCACGAACGACGTGTCCCAGCCGATACGAGCACAAAACCAGCAGCGAGGACTCAGAAAGCAGGGACGTGTTTGAAGACGACCTTTTCTTCATGCAGGTGCTGCGATGTTAACGCAGACTGAATGTCCACAGATGAGTTGGTCTTAACCTTTCCACGTCCACAGGAGGCCACACCAAGTTTCACACGTTAGTAATCAGTGCTAGACGTAAAATTTCATCTGTCAGTGTTAAACTACCTTTCTTTGGAGTGATCCTGGGCCCAGCGTCGACTCTGGCTTTCCCATCTCTGAGCATCTATAGGAGACACAGTCAGGGTCATGTTTACACGTTATGTGATGTAACACCAGCTCTTCAGCTTTGGATTATGCTGCCATGTTTAAACGTGTGTGTTTGCCATACACACCTGTGCAAAGGACAGACAGTGGGAGTCGTCCTCCACACTTCCCACGATGGGTGAAGAGCTTTGTCCGTTCAGACTTGGGAATCTCATCCCGTCTAGAACAACAAGATACCGAACTCAAACATGAACCAGAGATGAGAGCTGCAGCAAGAAGAAGAAGAAGAAGAAGAAGAAGAAGAAGAAGAAGAAGAAGAAGAAGAAGAAGAAGCTCTTACCAGAGGAAGGGCTGCTGCTGAGGGGTGAAGGGGGGGCGAATGTGAAGTCGGGCTGAGCTGGGGGGCTGCTGTTGTAAGGCGGAGAGCCGAATGCTGGGAAATGCTGAAGGTTCTCCAGCCCGATATGCACCTCAGGATCTGGAGGACAGACGAGCAGAGACGGTTTCAGACCTCAGGGGGACGTCTCCGCGTCCGTGTCTCATGCAGGTGTGGTCTGATCAGCCGTACTTACATTTACCCTGTTTCTTGTTCTCCTCAATCTCAATTCGCTTCTCTCTGCGCTTCTCATCCCTCATTTTCTTCTGCCTCAGGCGCTTCCTCTTCTCCAACTCATCTGGCAGTTTGGAGGAAAATGTTTAAGATCAGCATTTGAAATCCATGAAATCTACAGCTGTCAATCCACCTCCTGACTCCAGGTAAACGCTCTAACCTGCGAATGTGTCCAGAGTTTCCTTGGACAGGATTGGCGGCTGCAGGGCCAACTCGCAGATGCTGAACTCGCAGGTGAGCGGCAGGTGAGCCAGATAACGATGGCGACGACGGATCTCCTGCAGGAGAGACGCAGCAAAACTCTGTTATGTTAGCCACGTTACGTTTACACGGACCAGCAGGCTGCTGGTTACAGTAAACTGTTAAAACAGTTTTTTGGAGAACAATACGACCTAAAACCCGACGAGCTCACGGCTGAATCAGTTCTACCAAAACCATGTGAACGGTGTGTGTGACTTGTGTTTTCTGCCGCTGACCTCAGTGACTGTGTGTCCCACTGTCTCCACCACGGCGGCAGTGATGGAGTCAGGACTGGCCTCCAGGCTGCCGTATTCACGCAACAGACAGCGCACATTCACGGGATGCAGGAACATCTGCTGGCAGTCGTCAGCTGGACGGAGAAACAGGAGGAAAGGTGATGAGAAAACATTTCAGCCTGCAGCTCAAACGGCCAACGCAAACAGGCTCCTGCACTTTCTGATGGTCAGACGACAACACATCCTCCATGGTTTCTGTGACTGAATGTTCAAAGTATGATACCATTATGTCATGCTTCAGCTCCACTGGGCTGATCAGACGGTGGATATGTAATCAGGAAGTTTACAGCTCAGTTTCCTCAAACTAACATTTCCCTCACAGCAGCCAAGCTTCAAAATGAACTTGAGCTGATTTTGATGCACAGGAAATCCTGCCGCGCTGCAGCAGGAGCGCAGGGAGTCGCCCACCTTGGTAGAAATAGTAGTAAGGTCCGTGCACCACGCTGGCTGAGGGGCGGCAGGACTCGGCCCGGCTGGCTGGGCTCTCCTCATCCGGCTGGAGCTCGGGGGCTGCCTCTGGAGGCTCCTCCAGCACACACTCCAAAATGCCTTCAGGGATGCCTGGCAGCTCTGCAGCGGCGTCCTCTGGGACCTCCGCCACCTCGTCATCAAATGCAGAGGAGTACTGCAGCACAGGCTTCAAATAGAGGACACAGACTCCTCTTACTGATCACGACTACAGAACACCCAAAATAAAAGGAGAAGCTACAACGCTGTGGAAAAACATGCAAGTATAATAACGTGAACCCACCACCAGTGGACACACCAAGGACAGGTGCGTCGTTCCACTCACCTTGGTGCTGCTGATGTGAGTCACCACTTCCTCCACAGGAGAAGAAGCTTCTTCCAGAGTCAGAGAGGAGAAGACGAGGCTGTCGTCTGCATTCGCCTTCTGCTGCTTCAGCAGCGTTTCCTCTCGCTCCTAAACCATAAAGACACTCAGTGATCAGTCTGTGTGGTTTTAATCTGAGTCATTAGGACGGTTTCATATTCATTCATTCATTCATTCATCTTCTATATCCGCGCATCCCATTTCGGGGTTGCAGGGACGGTTTCATATTGAACATGACAAATAAATACACTGATTTTCATTCAGCGGCAGAGCAGAAGCCTACTCGTTAGCTGTTATCAGTGTTTTTCAGTCTTTCTCTGCTCGTTCATACATCCTGAATGAACTCATTTTTCAGTGATTGTTCACTTTGTACTGTTAAGTGCTTCAGTGAGTTCAGACAGACTGACCAGGGAGCTCCAGTTACCTGCAGAAGACAAAGGGCGCTCTGGATGAAGCAGCCGTGGGCGTCCTCTTCCTGGCTGAGCTGAGCCTGCAGGACGGCCTTGTCCTCTGCCACCAGGCCCAGCGCCTGAGCCGGGGAGATCAGCAGCAGCTTGGAGTACGGGCTAAGACACGCATCTGGAAACACACGCCATCGCAAGTCGAACGAGTCGTAACGGAAAAGTAATCCTTCAGTGTTATTCATCGCCCCGCTCGTCTCTCACCTCCAAAGCGAACAGGCTCCTCCACCTTCACCCACTGAGAGCTCGGCATGGCCACCAGAGCCCCCTTTTCCCTCCGCATCAGGCGCATGGTGATGACATCACCAGCCACATACTGCCTGGTCTCCATAGCAACCACACTGCAAAGAGAAACCAGCTGTTAGACGTACCTGTCAGAGAAACACCTGTTTTTCTAAAGAGAGCTCAAGCCACTCCTCACGCACCTCTTCAGGTCGGCGGTGTGAACGGCCTCATAGCAGATGGGGCACTTGGACCAGCTCTTGTCGCTCAGAGACAGGTAGTGCAGCATGCACGGCCAGCAGAAGATGTGCCCACACCGGGTGATGCGGGCGGCCAGAGGAGGGTACAGGCAGATGGGGCAAGACGGCACCTCGTGACTGTAGATGCGCTGGAGACGAACACAAACAGATCGTCAGTACGGCGAGCGCATCAGGACGCGCGCCGCTAACACCGCTCTGCAGGTGACAAGCACTCACCACTTGCTGCACACAGTCCCAGTTGACCAGCGTGTCCGGATCGGTGAAGTGAGCCTTGTAGTCCTGGTCATCACTCACCACGAACTGGCAACTGAAACACACAAAGTCAGGTGAGTCCCTCAGCTGCAGGCTCTGTGCTGCTTCATGTTTGGAGTGTTGGTGCTGCTCACTTGGCCTGCAGGAAAAGCTCCTTGTTGAAGGGCTTGTGCTTGTGGCCCCATTTGTTTCGGCGGCCCCAGCAGGAGTGGCCTCCATCTCCGACACCACCGTTACCTCCACGGGGTTCAAAG
This sequence comes from Chaetodon auriga, assembly GCF_051107435.1. Classification (NCBI taxonomy): domain Eukaryota; kingdom Metazoa; phylum Chordata; class Actinopteri; order Chaetodontiformes; family Chaetodontidae; genus Chaetodon; species Chaetodon auriga. The sequence goes on along the minus strand of NC_135078.1, from coordinate 28,560,415 downwards.
GTGAAGTTCAGCAGGTGGTTCAGGCTTATTTTCTTCGGTCCAGCAAACTGAGCCGGGCTAAACTCGGCCCGGCGCGTCTCTGCTACCTGGAGAGGCGAAGGCGGACTTAAAACTGACGCTTAAAGTGTTTTCACACTGAACAAAATGCTTTTACTAACACCAACCTCCTCACGTCGTCCTCCACCTGTAACTCCATACTGTCGTCCACCTCTCTGAGAGGGTCTCTTGTCAAAATTCTTGCTTTTCTGTGAATTGGTGCGGCGAGGGCCTGGGAAACTGTCGGTTTTAGGAAAGGAGGGCTCACGCTTCCGGTTGTAGCGCTTGGAGCCTCCATTATTTTTACTTTCTGAAATTAAAAAAAATGAATTAGCATGGACACAGAAACATTATCAGCCACTCTAACAGCTAACAGCTGCTGGTTGTGCGTTTTCTAACTTCAATGTGAGGTATTCAGTGTTTTCGGAAGACCGACAGGAGCATACACACCTTCAAAAACACAGACTCATAGACGAACATAGAGTTTGTTTACATACTACGTGTGAGAAAACACTGCAAACACTACGATGATGAACATACCACTGGTATTTAAACTACACAACTACATGGAAATGGACTGTTCATGCAGAGTTGGAGGGTTAAAACGTGCCAGTGTGTCTCTCGTGCATGCATATGTTCCAGGACAGGCCGAGCTGAGCGCCTGTTAGCCGCAGTCTGGCTGAAGCTCACGGGGTCAAATGTTGTGACAGCGACAGATAAACAACCTCCGCGCTACCGCGAGGCCCCAGCAGGCCACAGGCGGCCACGCGCCGTTTGACAACCTCCAGTGACATTTGCTGTGTTTAGCGGGGGTTTATCACCTGTTTTGGGTTTAGATTCGCCCGGTGCCGGGCCTGTGGAGCTGGAACGGGGCGGAACCTTGCTGCTGGTGCTGCTGTTGGTGTTCTTCTCCATGCTGGTCTCCGTGCAGTGAGTGGTGTTTAGGCCGAGCTTCGGGCAGAGAGCCGCCGAGCTCTCTAGCATCAAACAGAAAAACGGAGGAACGCGGGCTGCAGTGAGTGCGGGTCAGGCGACGAAGGCCCTGATTCATTTCTGTCAAACGCGGAGACCCCATCACGGCGACATCTTGACAATAGACAAACCCGAGAAAAAATAAGAGACACGATTTCGGCGTCTCAAGTTATGGAGGCTGTTGGAAGAGAGGACGAAAGCTCGCCAAGCGGGGCCAAGACCCCCGAACTGAAGGTTTTTACTCGTTCAGGAAAACAGTGTGCCCTCTAAAAGGCGGCAAATGTTTCCCAAAAGCTGGAAAACGTGTAAATTTAAAGATTTTGACCAAAAAATATATCCGTTCCAACGAGCTTGCAGTAATGGCGACGGGTCGCCAGGCAAGAACCTCAGAGACCCGGATGTTTCTTGTACTGCCTACAAATATGTTTAGTATGTAGGCCCAGCGAGGAATTATGGGAAATGTAGTTATAAAAGCTTCACGAGCTCTGACTGTACAGAACAAGTAAAGTTTTACTGTAATAAAATAGAAAAGTTTTAGTAAAAATATAATCCTGTTAGTTCTGTAATTTATTTTATTATTCTTTTGTAGACGAGGCAATATTGTGAAAGATTATGTTATATCATGATGTAGATATTTGTCCATAATTAGTGTTTGGTGGAGTAGACCATCCAGACATGTCCAAACGATGTGTGTAGAAGACAAATTTGAGGACAACATGACAAATACATTAGCTTCAAAAATAGTGCTTTAATTTGTAAACAAACCTCAAATTAGCACAAAAACATACTATAAATACAAAATAAATTCATTAAAACATAAATGTTAGACCATAGTCTTTTTTTGTAGTACAGAGATTCAGTGTCAGCATCAAACATGTGACCTTGCTGATATTCATACTGCTGTAGTGCTCAAGACATTGACACCGTCAGTCAGTTTTCTTTAGTAGAAAATCCACCTGCAGTAAAGCACATTTCCACAGACTTGGGCGTATTTCTTCAAATGCTTCACATCTCGAAATAAAATAATCAGAACCACTAAAACATCTAAGGAAAACTACATCACTTCCACCTTTTCCTGCATGCTGTGAAGTCCCTCTTCATCTTCGTCACTCTGAGATTCATCTTCAAATGCTTCCTCATTTCCCCTGGTGAGGGAACAGTCCAGAATTGCTTTGCGAACCTGTTGTTCTTCTTCTGCAAATGGAAAAAGGAGGAACCAGTCAAATGTCATTTTTCTTTGGCTGAAGGCAACAACACAACATTCAGACGGGTCTTCACAGCTTCAGAAGATCGTGTAAGATTCATGTTCAACACTGGTAAACATTTAAAGTTAATATTGGGATTTTATTACTGAAGTTTAAAAAACAAACAAACACACAAGCAAGTAGAGAAATAAATGGACCAGTAATGACTGGAATTTCTGTGAAGCTCAGTGTGAATAACTTTTAAAAGATTTAAATTAAAGGCTTTACCTTTGTTTTTACATTTCAGGAGCATTCGATGCAGCTGCTGTTTGTTGTACTGGATCAGAAACTTCTGACATGTTCGAATTGTTCCTGAAAAAAAACAAACTTTTAATTAGCCTTCAGTTGATATTCAAACATCTTAACATGCACCTTGATGTTTTTCTTACCTCCCACATGCAAACAGTTCAGAAAACACGGGATCTTCTGCCCACGAGTTTCAACACTGGTGATGAACGGCAGCGCAGACCAGAGCAGTCTGTAACACCTTTTGGGGAAACGCAGGAACACTATTCCAGTATGAGCGTTCAGATATTTCACTAAGAACAAAGAGAGAAAAGAGAGTTCAATCAGCACTACAATAACCTTAAAAATACTGTGTGATTAATCAGAATCATCAGGGTTTATCTTCCCTTTAAGAGGACCGCAATGACAATAAGTCACCCTTTAACTTTAGTGATTTTACTGATCCTTGACATTTTCAATTATTATGTATTTGTCACAAACCAGTTCTTCTTGTATTTTTTATGTGTCAAATAAATAAAAACCAGTTGAAGGGCTGGAGGAATCCATGTTATTCTCATGTTAAGGCCTTGAAACAGATAGAAGTGTATTTTCAATAAATGTAGACATACAGAGTAAAACTACCTCAGCATGAAGCTCCTGATGTATCTTACAAACAGAGTGGGACATTTACTGAAGTAATGTACTTGCAATATGACACTGAACTTCACACTGACCCTGCACATACTGCACAGGTACATATGCATATAAATAGCTATATATTATTTTATTCTAATTTCAGTCTGTGTATATATGCTCTATGTATGTGTAGCATGAAGAAACTACAACTGACATTTCATTGTGCAAACCTGTGTTGATCATTTAATACTGTACTTGCATTTATGCTACTTCAATAAATTCTACAGGCAAATATTACTGCATGTATTAGACCGCTTCGTTACTGCTCACTTTGTAGATCAAGATTTGAGATAAAAAGATCTAATGCAAGATCTGATGTAAATATTATAGATTAAACTACACGACAGTACAAGTTAGAATTAGTTGTCTCTTGACAACATAGACATTTTAAGGCGTTAATGAGGCAGTAAATATAAGTCAGTCAGTACTTTAGTTTGTCAATGTACATTTTCTCATCATATATTTGTAAATATTTGAACCTACTCGTTATAGTGTACTGATGCTCTTTCTACTTAACCTAGCTGAAGCATCCACAGTAAACAGTTGCTCACCGGAGAACCCGACGCTGCAGAGAGCCGCTCCATAGTCCCCGTGTGTGCGGGCCACCGCCGCCTTCACTGTCGCTGCGATGGCTCGGTCATCCAGCAGCAGCAGGCGGCTCCGCTCCGACACGTTGACTTCACACAGCAGGTACCTGCCGACAGAGCAGAGGCGTCAGAGACCAACTGTGGACACACAAAATGTGAGTAAATCATCCATGAAGACCACGTTTCACCTCGACTTCACCCGCACCATCGCGCTCCTCTTCTTCCGCGGAAACTTCCGTCAACAAAACTATCTGCTCCCCGGAGAGCAGCAGCAGCGCCACCCGCTGGACGGTTATGGCGCTGCTGGGTGCACTTGACACGATACACTGGGCAGCGCGAATGTGTAGCTGTTTGTTCATCGACACATCTAGGCTGGAAACAAAAATGTTGAATCGTAATCAAAACTGAAGGGATGGAAAACGGGAGCTTGTCGACTGGACAAAATGTCTGATTTCACTCTGAGCTTTCTGGTAACATGTTGGACGTAACTCAGTCCACCCAGCTGAGGAGGAAACGGGACGCCCTGGGCAATAAACCATTCACACCGATTCGGTAACTATGACAATCGCCATCGTTCTCAGCCAATCACAACCCGATTTTTCCGTCTCCCATACACGTTTTACGCCATCTTGAAATTACACCCGCAGTTTGCGAAGTCGCTCCCAAATCAACAAGCACAACAACTCTTTTCATCACCGCCACAGTTCCCGGTATGAACGGTTCACGGAACAAACCGGCGCCGACAGTCAATAAAGGCCAGACGGACTCGGACACCGGCTCGGAGACGAACCACAGGGACCGAAAGACCGGAGGAGGAATGCTGAAGAAGCTGAAGTCAAGGCGCAGTCAGACGGATAAGTGGCCTGTGGTCACAGAGGATGAACTCCGGGCTCTGGGAAAAGATATTTCCCCGGACCATGTCTTGGGTCTCCGGGCTGTCACGGAGGGTAAGTCATGTGAAAGTCGGCTCGGTCTTGGATGAAGTCGGTAAATCTCACTGCTCAACGGCCGCCATTGACCCAAAGCTAAATGCGGCTAAGTGGCGAGTTTAAAGGGGGGTTTACTAAAAAGTTAATATGGTCCGACATGGAGCTAACGGTCCGCTTCCCTCTGGTTTGAGCTGGACACCATAATTCTTTGTTACCCAAAGACGGAGGATGTACCAGGGGCGTAGCGGGGAGTCTGAACCAGCCAGAGGAGGAACTCTGCTCAGGCCCCCCTTCTGAGAAGCTGCGGTAATGGATGTTCGTGGTCACGTGGGGGAAAACAAACAGCGTGAAATATGTCAAATAAGTAATTAACCCAGTAAAGCAAAGTAATGTCCAGGTGTGCTTCTTTCAGACTGGTTCACGTAGCCCTGTTCATAATAGTTCTGATTTAGCAGCTTTAATTCATTCTGTATGTTTTGTATATTTCTGTATATTTTATCTCTCTTTGGTCCCTGGTTTGTCGTCACCTTCCACCCCGTCAGTAAAAGCCCTGTTTGAGCCTCCGGAGTCAAATCTCTGCCGTCGTACACCCAGTCTGCCACAGTTCCAGCTAACGCTTAATGCCTCCCATTGTTTTTGGCCTTTTCCCGGACCAGACAACAATGGCCTCACTTCCCTTCTCACAACGCTGAAAGCTGCAGAGTTACTCACCACATCTGCAGGTGCAGGAGCCACAAAGCAGATTCTGAACCCTCAGACACTCATGGAGGCTGAGAGAAAGTCCTGTGACCTGCCAGAGGAATCACATCAGTGCTGAAGGAGCTAATAAATACCTGCTCTGTCTGTTTGTCTTGACATCAGCTCTTGCTCTTATTTCACATTCCAGACTATCTTTGCAAACCTGAGGACAACATCTACAACATCGACTTCACACGCTTCAAAATCAGAGATCTGGAGACGGGAACGGTGCTGTTTGAGATCGCCAAACCTCCGCACAGCGGTAAGAGACGGAGGCACCGCCGCCAGTCCAACAAGCTTCATGGATGTTCTGTTAGCGTTAGCGTCAGTGCAAAGCTAACCTTGTGATATCAATGCAGCCAGTTTCATCACAGCTGGTTTAAGAGCATCTGTTAACCTTAAAGTGAAAGAATTATTTTTAATTACTGTTACCTCTGATGTGATTTGTGGCTTTGCTGAGAATATCTCGTGTCAGTCAGCCCAACATGTTTCCTGTGTTAGGTCCTGTGGAGGGGGAAGAGGACAGCGGGGACGGAGACGCCACTGCAGGGCGTTTTGTGCGATATCAGTTTACACCAGCTTTTCTAAAACTGTGCACTGTTGGAGCAACGTGAGTAAATGGACACTGACTTTCTGACTGAAAATACACGAGAGGACGTAATCAGACGTCTCTGTTCTTTCTGCTGGACGTCGTCTTGTCTCAAACTGAGTCGTTGTCTCTCTGTTTCTGGACCTCAGCGTGGAGTTCACGGTGGGCGACCGGCCCATTAACAGCTTCCGTATGATCGAGCGGCATTACTTCCAGGGACGCCTTCTCAAGAACTTTGACTTTGACTTCGGTTTCTGCATCCCCAACAGCCGCAACACGTGTGAACACATTTATGAGTTTCCACAGCTTCCAGACGACCTCAGTGAGTTCCAGTCCGTTAATGTTCTGTCATGTTCCCACATAACGATCCACATCCTGACCTTTATTTCTTCCATCTTTCTCTCCCTCCAGTTCGCCAAATGGTGGCGCACCCTTACGAGACCAGATCAGACAGTTTCTACTTTGTGGACAACAAGCTCATCATGCACAACAAGGCAGACTATGCCTACAATGGCGGTCTGTGAAACCTGAAGGGAACACTGTGTGCAATACTTCCAGAGGATCGATTTCCAGGATGACAACCATCCAAAAGCGTTTCTTTGGGGGGCAGAAGTATTCTCTCCTACGACTGTTACCACGTTCCTCAGAATCAGCGGACCACCTCTGCCCTCACCTGAACCCACGGATCCATCCATCAGGACCCGGTAGAGCTCAGGTTCTGGGACTCTGAACGATGCTCCGTTAAATAATCCTGTTAAATCTGACTGAAACCTTTTTGTTCTGACTTTCAGCTTGTCGAACAGCCGTCATGTTACTGCTCCAAGCATCCAGGTCAGCGCTCCACTTTTGCCTTAAGTTTCTTGCCGTCTCTGCTGGAAAGGGACACGTTGAGTCACGACGTCTCATGGCAGAGCCCGCAGACTGTTAGTTAGGACTTCATGTACTTCAGTATATAGATGTTATGTTTGAAACGATCTTTTGCAGTTGACAATTGTGTTTCCCACAAGGAGAAGCGAGCATTAACTAGACTCTTACAGTATTGTTAGTCGTAGAGGACCATGTAGCACCAGCTGACGTATCAGCTGTTTGTGTCAGATGTTTAAACTTCATGTCGACTTTCGGTCGACTCATCTAGTCTTTAATTCAAAAGCAGCGTGAGCTCCGTTCATGATGTCTGCTGTCGTGTTCATCCTGATGAAATCTGCTATATTTTTATGACAGACAGTTTGACAGCATCACGGCTGTCGACTGGGAATCGACTGTCAAACTGTTACCTCTGCTCTCCGAAGACGGTTTGTCTGATCATGTTTAGTCCTTCCTGGTTCGTTTGGCTCGACAGCGCCGTGATTCCCACCTTTAGGAGCCGAGTCTGGCCGGCAGTTCTCCACCAGAGCAGCACACATGACGGCACTGCGTGATGTCGCTGATGTGTCCTTAATGAGGCAGTGGGGTCCATACAGACGGTCACGGTGGTTTTACTCCAGACTGTCACGGTTTCATCTCACATGCACTGTCTGAATAAATTCTACCTGCAGTAAATCAGACCTTAGCTCAGTTTGCGGTGCTCACCTTGTCTGTTATCACAGACGTGTTGATTTGGTCACGTGGTCGCTTTAGAGGCTGCGGTGCTTTGAGATGCAGCTAAAGGAAAAGCTGGGATGTCCGTAGCTCATCCAACACACCAACAAAGAAGAGTTTGAAAATGGTTGTAATGTCATTTCCAGTCTGAGGATCCGCTCTGATCAGCTCCATTTCTTTGTACAGAAATGAGAGAAAGTCGGCGGCGTAAACCCGTTAAATGTCAGCGGCGCTTTAAATGTGATTTGTGCTTAAAAGAAGCAAAAACCACCGGAACAGTCTGGAAGCTGCACAGAGACCTGGGCTTCCTTTTGCTGGACTTTGTAAGGTGGGTTCCATGTGCCTTAAATCAAGAGGACCTTGTTCCTCGTCACCTGTCAGACAAACGCTGCAGCTCACCTGCTCACATCACGCTCGCCGTTTCATTTGATGTCATCCTGCTGTGCTGCTTTGTGTGAAACTGTTTTACAGCAGGCGGTCAGTCGTCTGATCGACTCTCATTTACTCTTATGAAATTTGTCATTTTACAGTGTGAAGGATCAGAGACAGCTCCTCATGTAACAGGTGAGCTATCAGAGACACACCTGGACAGCCCAGCCTTTGCTCCTCAAACCCGCACAACCTTGTTGTTTCTGTCTGACGGACTCTGCTGGTTTCAGATGGGATGACTGTTCTGTCGCACAGCATCAGTCAGCATATGTTATCTTACCTGTACAGACAACTCCTTTCTGATTGGCTGCTTTTACAAACCTTCATGTCGTGTCAGATTTATGGTAAATAAAAGTGTTTGACTGCCAGATATTCACACTGAACATCAAGTGCTCGTTGTAGTGGATCATCAGGGGTGTGTGGGGGCTTTTTTACCTTCACACCTCACGTTAACTGAACACAGCAGGTGATGAAGGTCTGAATATTTTGATTTGACATGAATATGACACCATGTTTGTTTGCTTGGTAACTGAATCTGGTCTCCACTGCTCTGTTGTGTTGGAAGTGAAACATAGGAAATCTAAATCGATGACATTGTTTTGACTTTTTTGAAACTGCATCGTTTTTGCACAGTTTTTCAGGATCTTCTGACTTCCTCTGTTAGTTCAGTGAGGATTTTACTGCCTACACTTCTGTTACTTTGACTGGCTTGCTTTGTGTCTCAAAGCTGTGTGAAGACAGTGACGAATAAAGCACATATCTGAGTAAAAAGCCCGCTTCTGTCTGTCTTCACCGTCCCATCGACGAACAGACTCCATTACCCAGAATCCTCCGCTGAAAACAGCAGCAGCACGTGTGTAATCATGGCGGCCCGCGCTGGAGCGACGGTGAGAGTTGATGAAGACTCCAGCAGCAGCGACGATGAAGCTCTCAGGAGGTGTCAGGAGGCAGTTTGGGAGACACGAAGTGACGAGAAGAAACGTGAGTGAGGAGAGACGAACATTTCGCTCAGACACGTAAACTCCAGCAGAACCACAAGCCGAGCCCGTTCAGAACTCCATAAGGAAAACGGCTCATTTAAGACCCAGCGCTCGTCTTTTCCATTAAACGCTGGTTAAAGTTTACTGTCAGGAAAAAAACATTTAACTGGACTTCAGGGTTCATTAAGTTGCTTTCTCCTCTTGCAGCTGCTGGTTTGACCTTCGGTTCAGACTCATTCAGGATGTTTTATTCAGTGTTTTTTACCTGCTGCTGTCTTCATGTGTTGTAGAGGGAGACACCGGTGTGCCACAGTCAAAGCGGTAAGCACGCATGTCAAAAGAACACTAATTAAACCATCACCAGGACGGAAACGGTGTCAGATGTTTTTTTGTTTTTTTGAATGTGATTTGGCTTTTGATGTGATTTGCTGTGGAGCAGCATCGTCGTCGCTGCGCATGAACACGATGGGAACGAGCTGCAGGTGACTGAGGGCTTCCGTACACACGTCGCTAAAAAGCTGGGAAGTCTTCTGGACAGGTAGGACGTGAGACTGCAGGGATGCTTAATATTTGAGTGCAGAGATGAGACAGAGCTGCAGATGTTTAATGTGTGTGACCGTCAGCTGTATTTCAGAGATTCAGACAGAAGCTTCATCCTGTGTGGAGTCAGCACAGTGTGACGATGATGAAGGTGAAGGTTCTCTTTATTCCCACACTTTGATGTGTTTATTGTGTCTTTAAATGTTCTTTTAACCACATTTTGTTCTGTTTTAGGATTTCTTCTGTTTTCTACGTCAGTCCCAGGACAGACCGCCGATGATCCTCCAGCTCCTGTGAGGCGGCGGCCTGCTCCCAGCTCAAGGTTCTTCTTCTACTTTAGTGTGAATTTTTCAAAGTAAAACAGCCTGATTAATTTGTGTACTCCTGAATTTAACACTCTGTATTTCTGTGCTGATCACAGTGACAGTGACAGCGAGATGGAAACGAGGCTGAAGGAGGCAGCGGTGTCCATCAAAGATCTCTTACCTTCGTTATCGCCCTCGACTCCCTCAGCAGAGCCTCACTGCTCAGAGAACATCAAGAAAGAGGAAGAGGAGAGTGCTGTGAGGAAGAAGAAAAAGAGGAAACAGAGTCGAGGAGAGAGAGACTCTGCAGCTTCTCTGAATGCTCAAAGCAACGGTGAGCACAGGAGCTCAGAGCAGGAAGACGTTCACGTCAAAAAGAAGAAGAAGAAGAAGAAGAAGAGGGATGGAAACACAGAGGAAGAAGCTTTGAACTGAAGCTTCTGGGACTTCTCCTTCATTATGGGATGTTTGTCTGTTCCCCAGTCTGTCACAAGCTTGAAATGACTGAATGGTGATAAATTTTCCAAAACATTTTGAATGTATTTACGGAAAGATGCAGCAGACACATGACAGCTAATCTGTTCAGATCATTGTTCCTGAGGGAGTCTTTAGGTTGTCATGAAAGATCATTAAGGACGTGAAAAAGCATTTCCAAGCCGTGACATAAAAAAAGCAGTGTAAAGGTTTCAACTTAATGTACAATTTGTGAATATGACTAAACATTTGAATAAAAATACATTTCAGTGTTGATTTTCAGCTGATTGTCGTATCCAAAGTGAATCTTCTCTAATGTCGATTCTTGTTCGTATTACAGCGGAGAGTCTTTGAAACATCAGAGCAGAGTCGTCCCTGCGGCCCCTGAACGTTACACCAGAGGTAGCTGTAAATCCAGAACAGCTCGGGCTCCCGAGTCCAGCAGGTGGAGAGGAGACGCTTTCACTGCGCTGTAGACACCATTTGTGTAGGAATGTAGGAGCTGATGTCTGTCGTTGCAGGTGAGAGGAGGTGAGACTGATGACTGTCCGTCGTCTGAGGAGCAGGATACAGCTCTAAGCTCTCTGAGGAGGCTGTTGACAGAAGAATAAAGACGCTGTTGGCGCAGAGGCTACGACAGGTGTCCAGGCTGTTCTTGAACTACTGAAATGAAGCTCTGATGAGGAGCGAGGCACCAAAAACACCACACAGTGAATCTGCTTAAGAAGGCATCATTGAAAACATTAAAGTCTTTACATTAAGTATTTAAAAGAAGGGTTTTTTTGGTTTTGATTAGTTTTTGGTGTTTGTTTGTTTGTTTTTTCTCCAGTCTGCTCCACACTCCAGTGAACTGAAAGCTGTTCATGCTTAGTTTTGCTCTCTTTGAAAGTTAACACTGAAGTGTTTGAGCACAGTGAAGTCAAAGAGTTCAGGGGTATTTTTCTGTCTGAATATGTTTTTTTTGTTTTTTTTTGTGATTAGATGCCTGCAGGTGATTATATCTGGGATTTATTAGCTGGAAAACACACTGGGACCACAGCATGAAGCCTTACCTTAATCCAAGTTCAATAAAAACTGAACAATACCACAGACACCGAACGTTTTCATGTTTTCTCTAATGGCTTATCGAGATGTTCTCCAAAGATTTACTATGCGTTTATCTACATAAATATCTACATTCAATCTATATTTTGGCTCTATATATTGAGGCTCTTTACTGTATCACTTCAAATTGTATAATATTTCTTAGCACTGAAACTTGTCTGAGCTGTAAAACTCTCTGAAGTGTCTTACTGCATGTTCAGAATTTCATTGGCTGTTCAAAGCGTCAATCATCTACAAAATGAAGAGGAGGAGGCCCTTCTGTTCAACTTAGACTGTTATTGGCTGCTCTGGTTGCTAGTCTCCATTTGGCAGATTGTGATTGGTCACATTTCAAACCCGTGACTCAGACAAACTGGAGACAAGATGGCGGCCATCTGTAAACGGAAGTTAACAGGAAAACAAGCGGAAGAGGAACACTTGCTAATTTGAAAGGAGAAAACATCTTTCTGTGGATATTTTCCTGTTTTGGTCCAAATATTTTTACTGCAGTGGATCTTTTGGACCTTTGTGGATGACCGTTCTTGTCGTAGTGTTAGCGACCTGTGGATCACTGAGAGACACCAGCGGTAAGTTTCCTCAGTGTTACATCAGTTTTGAAAATGGTTGTTGCTGTTGGTGTTCATTGAGCATCCTGTTGTGATAATATCTTGAAGTGATTTGCATCAATTGATTCACATGAATCACATTCACATTTCTATGAGGATAAACGTGAATGTTGTGTTTGTGTTAATAAACAGGAAGAACAATGAACAACAGTAGATGTTCCTACAGCCCGCCCGTGGCCCATAAGAGGTTCTCACTTTGAAGTTAGTTACATGGACTTTCCAAATGAGAACAATCATTGCTTTGAGTGTGTGTGTGTGTGTGTGTGTGTGTGTGTGTGTGTGTGTGTGTGTGTGTGTGTGTGGCGCATGGCTGCTAGCCTGGTGACGTGTGCTGTTGCTGTTGTCTTTGTTACTGTCGGTAGGAGTTGAGGTGTACTTGCAGGCTGTGTACCTGGCACAGGTGTGTGTGGCTGCAGGTGTAGATCGTCTTCTTGTAAAGGTGAGTCCGTCTGTTCCTCGGGATCTGCTGTCAGAATCTAACCAATACAAAAACAAGGAGTCTTTTTACCACGGTACTTTTCTTCACGCGTTAACAAGCCCACCGACCATCGGACCCCATTACCTGTCTGACAGCAGCGAGGCTGGTCAGCGTCCCCAGGCTGCTGCTGTCTGTGATGACCATGGCCTGTGACAGCAGGCTGGACGAATGGTACTGCGGTGAGTCGGACTTGTTGTACACTGTAACGAGGAGCAGACGAGTGAGTCTTTACTTCACAGGACATGTTAACTGTCATTCTGTTGCTGTGGTCTTACTGTGACACGGCAGCTGTGCCATGGTCGCCATGAAGGGACTGGCACCCATGTGACTCTGGAGCTGCTGTGATATTGGCTGCTGGGGTGAGGCGTGAAGCTGCTGCTGGAAGGAGATTGGCTGCAGGGTGGTGAATCCGCCCCCCACGTTGTTGATGACGGGCACGGTCTGAGGCTGCGTGGAGGCTAAACCTGTGAATGAAACACATTGTTCTCTGAGTTTTGTCTTTTTATTCCCACACAAGACAGAAAGAAAGAAAGGAGAGCAGAGAGTCAGTGTTACCAATGAGAAGTGAGGACTCCCCCAGACTCATGACGCTGGGCAGCGAGGCCATGATGAGGCTCTGTGAGGAAGCAGGGGGGGCCGACAGGCTGTGCAGTGAGGTCAGAGTGCTTACTGGGGGCAGTGGGCCACCACTGGACGCCTGAGACCAGAGGACAACACGGTCATGATGGCAGCAGTGCATGCAGGTAGTCTACAGCACAGACCAGGGAGGACCGTGACACTGGCTCTCACCTGCTTGGGGTTTTGTGTCTCGAGGAGTGTGTGGCTGGGCTCCAGTTGGACAGGACTGACCACAAGACGTCCCACTCTGTCCCCTCCGCTGCCTCTGGCTGAGCTCACGGTGTCACACAGGATCTGCTGGCTGTATTTCACAGCTGGAAAGCAACAACAAGAAATCAAGTCCCACAACACTGATGGGCTTCATCACAGGTTTGTTTACTGGTTACAGATGGCAGCATGAGGCTGAAGAACACCAGAACGTCTAAGACAAGTCCAACTTCTTCTGGACACAGTAGTCGTGCCCTCCTTTAGGAGGCAGTGTGGACTTGACCCTCTGCAGACTGTTGGGTTACCGTGCTCAGGACTTGGTGGGAGGGTGGGCTGAGAAGAGGCAGACTGGTTGGTAAAAGGTGTGTCCAGAGCCAGTTTGTGACGGAAGGCCTCCTCCTTGCGCCGGTTGGCAAACCAGTTGTAGACCCGGACCTCAGTAACCAGGTTGGAGCCCAGGCCAGCCAGCTGGGAGGGAGACACCCCCCTCTGGATACACTCCGCCCTGACGGAGGAAGAGTGCACTGAGACGTGGCTTTACATTAGGAAGGTGGTGTCACCTTAATGAGTGTTTAACCAAACCGTTTGGAGATGCCCTCCAAACCTCTGTGAGTCTGACCGATCACCTGCAAGCACTGAGCACACTGTAGGTGTCAGACACACCTGTCTGCGGCTCAGGTGCTTTGAGCTAAATGCTCGCATCAGTGCTAACAACCTTTAGCTTTCAACCACCTTAGTTTAGCTCATTAGCATGCTAACGTTCACTGATGGGCATCGTTTACATCTCCTCTTTAAACTGTGTCTTAATGGAAAGCCTTTAGAAATATTTATGTCATGTTTGCTGGATTTAATTTCTCTCTTCTTACCCGTTTACAGTTTTATCTTCATTTTATCCTCTGGGGATCATGAATGTACATGTCATCGCAATCCATCCAGCAGTGTGTGTGTGTGTGTGTGTGGTAATAATGTGTGTGGACAGAAATATTTGTGTCTTTGATAAATTTGGTCCAGGCACAGTAAACCTGGTCCATGTACAGTAAACCTGGTCCATGTACAGTAAACCTGGTCCATGTACAGTAAACCTGGTCCATGTACAGTAACCTGGTCCAGGTACAGTAAACCTGGTCCAGGCACAGTAAACCTGGTCCATGTACAGTAAACCTGGTCCATGTACAGTAACCTGGTCCAGGTACAGTAAACCTGGTCCAGGTACAGTAAACCTGGTCCAGGCACAGTAAACCTGGTCCATGTACAGTAAACCTGGTCCAGGCACAGTAAACCTGGTCCATGTACAGTAAACCTGGTCCATGTACAGTAACCTGGTCCAGGTACAGTAAACCTGGTCCAGGTACAGTAAACCTGGTCCAGGTACAGTAAACCTGGTCCAGGCACAGTAAACCTGGTCCTGGCACCATCACTGGTCTCACCTGTTGCACTCCTCCACTAACCCCTCTCTCTCCTCCTTGCTGGGGTTCTTCTGTCGTTCGTAGGCATGGAAAAGGATCTGCAGGGACGCTGGACCCCACTTGAACCGGTTCCTCCGTCCCTTCCTGGTGTCCTCTCCGTGGTCCTCCCCAGATGACAGGCCGTGTTTGGCGTTGGTGAACTCTGGAGGGACGGTAATTCTTTTACGTTTCAGTCCTCTCTCAGTGTTAGAGACGTGACGTTCGATGCATGTTTGAAAGCAGAAATGAGGGTCTTTGTACTCACGCTGGCTGATCTCGCATTGCTTCTTGACGTACCAGGTGTACAGGGCGGCTCTCTTCTGGTTCTTCATGGGCGTGCCTTTGTTGAGGTGCTGGGACAGGTGGGACTGGTTGAGGCCTGTGGACTCCACCACCTCTCTCTGAGGGAGGTTGTGCTGCTGCATGTAACTTTTTACCATCTTTGCAACGTGCCATGGGTCCCCCCTGTGAGACAAAGACAGCATCTGTATGTCCACCTGTCCGCTTGATATTCTTATGTCTTTTATTTAAAGTCTTTTTCTTTTCCCCAATGCTCCCAACACGTAAACTCTCTCTAGAAAAGAGCTTAAGAGCCTCAGTTTGTCCTGACATGAGACATAAACTCAGAGGGAAGTGGAGAGAGGCGTATTGACACAGAGAGATAAGAGAAAGCACACAGGGCCAAAGTCCAGCCGTCCAGATCGCTGGAGGGGAAAAACCTGTAAACGCTTTATGAAGCCTAATTTAACGCTTTCTCACTGCCGGCTCAGGAGCAGATCAATTACACTTCAAACATCCCTGAATTTAACACTTTCAAGGTTTTTACACGTTGTTTTTGACAGTGAAGTGACATAAAGTCTACTTTCAAACAGCCTCTTAACAAGCACTTAAACATGCTCGTCTCAGTAAAGTGTCTGATCGGCACGAGTGTCCCAAATATCAGCAAACAGGCCGAAAAGCTGCAGGTAGAAATATCACTCATGCTTTAAGTAAACACGGGCTCACATGACCAGCCCTGCTCCATTAATCTTCACCTATGCATGCAGCTTATTTATTAAGAAATGGCCAGGGAATAATGATGGGGGTGGGTAATTAGTAACTAGCAAAGGAGGAACCCTCTTTAAATTCGCCTCAGAAGCCAGATTGCAGAGAGAGAGACGGAGAAGCAGGAGAAGGAGGGAGGAATTTTTAAAGAGGAGAGCCGAGCGTGAGGAGAATAATGTTTATCGGGTGAACCGCTGTTTCGACTCGTAGTTAAAACTGAGGAGGGGGATCCGAAACGGCACTTCAGCCGGCCGGGTCCTGTTGACTAAACGGCAGTTAGTGTGAGATGAAGGAGGTTTTGCTGCTTCCACAGAGGAGCTACTTACTGCAGGAGCTGGTCCACTTCAGCCCTCAGTTTGGCCGTCTCCTCTGGGGAAAGCTTCTCCACCTCTCGGAATATAGGCGGCGGGAAGTCCATCTCTCCCTCCTCGGAGCTCTCGCCGTCCCCCCTCTCTCCCTTCTCGACGCCGGCGCTCGCCCTCTCTCGCTCCAGCTCTCCAAAGGCTTGAACCAGGACGTCCCGGGACAGTCCGGATCCCAGCAGGGCCCAGATCAGCTGCTCCTGGAGCGCGGTCAGGCGGCTCGGCCTGGCCTTGGCCGCCCCGGCCCTCTCCTCTATCCTCTCGTCCATTAGTGTGATGGCTTACCTCGCTGCCGCCCGGCAGACAAACACTGCTCTCATGTGCTCTGCCTCGCTCAGACGACAGCCAGCCAGGCAGCGCTGGGCCTCATGGTCTCTGCGGTCCCTCTTCAGCCTCACAGAACGCGTACTTTCATTTTGCCTGGCTTGACGTTCCTCTCGATGTGTCCTGAGCTGCCTGGTTTTAGCTCTCCACCTGCTGTTTTGCTTTCAAAGGTCAATTTTCTTTTTTTTTAACCTTCCTCCTCTTCACCCCCTCCTCCTTACATGCTCCCTGTGAACTTTGTCCCCACTCCCTCAGTCCCCAACACTGACCAAAGTGCAATTTAAAAACAATAAATAAAAGTGAGGGGGACGTTTCGGCAGCACGCCGCCCTGCAAAGGCTGCAGAAAGCAGACAAAGACGTCGAGTAAAGAAAAGGTGACAGAAGCGTTGAGAGGTGCATTTCAGGTTCAGGTGCTTCTGACCTGACGGTGAAAAAGGTTCCCAGGCCTCACAAACACGCTCGTCTCAGCCGTTTGTTTGAACGATGAATTCTCCAGACTTTGATTTTGAAGTATGTCGTGAAAAATGTCAAAGTAAAGACACGGACCAGCATTAGAGGAACTGAGCAGAAACATGCGTCATGTGTCCTCTGGGCCACGAGAGGGCGCCATAGTGCCACGTTTGACTTTATGTCGCTGCTCACAGTGTTTGAGCTGAGCTCAGAGAGAACAAGAGACCAGACAGAGATCAAGGCTGAGACCGCTGTCCACTTTTCCTCAGAACTGTTTCATTCAGATCATTGTGTCTCTGTGTCTGTTGTCCTCTTGTCTCTGGTCTTTGGATCATTGTGTCTCTGTGTCTGTCGTCCTCTTGTCTCTTGTCTTTGGATCATTGTGTCTCTGTGTCTATCGTCCTCTTGTCTCTTGTCTTTGGATCATTGTGTCTCTGTGTCTGTTGTCCTCTTGTCTCTGGTCTTTGGATCATTGTGTCTCTGTGTCTGTTGTCCTCTTGTCTCTGGTCTTTGGATCATTGTGTCTCTGTGTCTGTTGTCCTCTTGTCTCTGGTCTTTGGATCATTGTGTCTCTGTGTCTGTTGTCCTCTTGTCTCTGGTCTTTGGATCATTGTGTCTCTGTGTCTGTCGTCCTCTTGTCTCTGGTCTCTGTAGATCATTGTGTCTCTGTGTCTGTTGTCCTCTTGTCTCTGGTCTCTGTAGATCATTGTGTCTCTGTGTCTGTCGTCCTCTTGTCTCTGGTCTCCTCCTCGTGTCTCCTCCACATTATTACAAACATTCAGATCATTGAGAGGAAAAGCAACAAATCAAATATGAGAGAAGATCAAACATCAGACGATTCAACAGGAAATGAACAAAATGACGAATCGTTTCTGTTGAAACTGTCGGCAAAACGTATTTTAGAAACTCTTCACGTTTGTGTGTAAAAATCTTAATTGATGAAGTAACGAGTAACTAAACTGTCAGATAAATGCAGTGGAGTAAAGAGTACAGAGTTTCCTCTGAGATGTGGTGGAGCAGAAGAAGAAAGTGGCATGAAAACAAACTACTCAAGTGAAGTAGAAGTACATCAAATTTATACTTAAGTGCTCAGATGACTAACTTAAATAAAAGAACAAATACCACAATGTGACAGTCAATTACAGCTAGAAGTCGTGCATTTAGGATCTTATTAAAGGTCCAGTTTGTAGGATTTGGTGCCATCTAGTGGTGAGGTTGCAGGTTGCAGACAGCTGAATAGCCCTCGTCTCACCTCCCCGACGGCTGCAACAAGTGTTTGGTTTGTCCTTTCTGGGCTCCTGTAGAAACGTGGTGGACTGTGGACGAGGAGCTGCTCCCTCTGTGGACATAAAGACTCTAAGAGAGCAGAAGAAGACTTCAGACAAAGACCAGACGCTCCTCCAGCATCAGCCCAGTCTGAGCAGCCTCTCTGCACTGGTTCCCAGTTTCTGACCTCCTCCCCGTCCAGAGAGGCCTCGTAGATCTGAGTCAGAGTCGCTGTCTGTCTTTGTCTGCTTGATTCTTCTTCTTCTTCTTCTTTTTATTATTGGTTGAGCTGCTGACACTCAGAGACACTTGAAATGCGACGAGGAGACTCAAGTAGACACTCGAGTACTCTTGAGTACAAGAGTAACTTGAGTAAATGTACTTAGTTACTGCGCAGAGGTGTGTGTTTGACGTATGACTTGGTCTTAAATGAGACTTTGTGTTTCTTCTCTTTGTGTTCTTCCTCATCTCTGCTTTTGGTCCGTTCAGTAGCTTCCTGTTGTTGTTGTTTTGTCTGCTCGCCTGTTGATACTTTAACCTCGCTCTTCATCAGACTCTTCGTCGTCATCTCCGCTGAAGCGTTTCTTTGCGGTGGTGACTGATGCTGGTTTTACAGACTGGGTTCTTCGTCTGTGAGCGTGTCTGCGCCTCCTCCACAGGTGGAGTTAACTCTGAGTTTCTGTTTGCTCAAACTTCTCCGAGCTGAATCAGATCTGTCTCTAAATTTCTGAGTTCTGATTTCTTTGTGTTCGGTCCCCCTCTCGCTCTCCGTCGGAGCGTTGTCTGGAATGATTAGTTGGAGGCGTGCTGGAAAGCAAAGAGGACAAACTGAATGGGAGAAAACCTCAGAGAGTTAATGTAGTGCTTTATCTTTCCCCCTCTTTCTGTGTAAAACGCTCACTTTCTCTGCCTGGATCACCTTATACCATTCTCAGGTTCAGCCTATCAGCACCTTTTTGTGTGGAGCTCTTGTTACCGCACCCCACCCTTGGGAAGATGGCATTATACTGTATTTGGAAGGGTAACAGAGCTCCCTCTATCTCCCTGAGACATGCCACTGACCTGTAA
The DNA here is from genome assembly GCF_051107435.1 of Chaetodon auriga. NCBI lineage: Eukaryota > Metazoa > Chordata > Actinopteri > Chaetodontiformes > Chaetodontidae > Chaetodon > Chaetodon auriga. The sequence goes on along the minus strand of NC_135078.1, from coordinate 28,541,121 downwards.
TTAAGTCCCATTGTACGATTCAGAGAAAACTCGGCACCAAAGCGGACAGAGGGCGATGTGTGTGGATTTCCAGCAGCTCAGATACCGCGGTGACTAATGCTCCACCACACAGGCGGGGTTTATCAAAACGGGCCACATGCAGCACACTGGAGCTCGCATTCTGCTCTCCAGAGAGCTCAAAGCTATGTTGATTGGTAATGAGATACAACTGTCCGTCCCTCATTAGTGAGCCATTGCTGGCCGCCTCTGTGTGTGTTCTCACCGCTCCCTCTCTGTCTCTGCCCGAGCCCGGAGCCCCCCACCCCACCCGGCCCTCCACCCTGTCCCCATCCCTGCCATTCAACCCCATTGATCATGCATGCAGAAATTTAACACACCCCTTAATTCCTGTCCAAATAGCCCCTGTCCCACTTCCAGAGCTTCATCTGCTCATCCGCAGAGGACGGAGCGGGCCTGCGAGCGGGCCGGACCCGGGCTGCAGCGCTCGGCGAGGGCGAAGCGCGTCAGAGAGGACGATCAGAATGTCAGCGTGTGCACAAAGAGCACACAGCGTGCAGGACGTCTGCCTTCACCAGACACTTTTAGAGGGAGAAACCTCCATTTTACACCCGCCGTAAGTCAGAGCTGTCGCAGCCTCTGAGGCGCTCAGGCTGTTGATTGGCCTCAGCGTTGGTTACCAGGTCACATGTTGAGTCAGTGTTGAGAAGATTAGCTGGAGCTGGCTTTGGTACTAATTAAATACTTAAACCCCGGCGATGAATGAGCACACAGCACACAAACCTCCTGTTATTCCACGTTGTGTAAGCAGGTTTGCAGTATGGAAGGTGTGTTAAGACACACACTCACAGCTGGCACGCACGATCATGTTATGGTTACCAGACGAGTTCGATCAGCTCAGCTATCGATCAGACACACTGAGGGTTTATGAAAGCAGCAGACAGACGAGCGGCAGCTTCACGTCGACTTCATGAGGAGGCGGTATTGATAACTCATCTGACTGATGGCCGATAGTCGACAAACTGATTGATCTGACAGATTTCCCATGAACGCTGTGACCACAACACACCCACAGAGAACACAGCGGCCTGTGAGGAGAACGTTTGAGTCAGTGGTGACATTTTTAGCTGAAGGCACAACGTGAACTTCCTGATGATTAAAGCACTTTGTATGATTTGAACATTTTAAAGAACTAACTCAGAGATTATTAGTTTAATTCTTCTAAATGTAAATTATGCCTGTTAACACTTTGCCCTAACTGGGAGGGAAATTACATCAAGTGGTCAAATTTAGGCGGCATTTGACAGGAAGTCAGGAGATTTTGCCTTCATAATAAAGGCTTAATGTTAGCGAGTACAGGGTGGAGCTGGAGGCCTCAGGCTGTCGGATTCAGTTTTAGATGACGTGAGGTTTAGCTTTCATGAGCTTCTTTTGGCTCTCCTGCAGGTGTGATGCTTCCTTTCGATCCAGCCAGGCTTTAGGAATTATCTTTTATCATGAAAGTCGACTTTTTTGATAAGTTATTACAGGATACCAAATATTTCTGAACTACATGAGAAGAATACTTCAAAAAAGGGCTGGTGGTTTATGTTTGAACCAGATTTATTTGGTTGTTTCAAACACTGAATATAACAGGCCGACTCGTTGCTTGTTCGTTTTTTAACACAATGTAAAAACCACATAGACAAACTCAGTGTCGCTTCACTTAAAGCTGGCCATGTCTCCAACTAAAATGATATGGAGTTTGGTGCATTTGTTGTTCTGTAAATTCCCCTCAAAGAGCATCAGAATTCATCGTAGGCAGGAGAACAGATCACTCAGAACAGATGAAATGAAGTGAGCAGATCAATACAGGTCCATTGATCAGCAGTGTGGAGCAGTGATGAGGTCATTTATCTCTATGGATCTTTACTTACTGATTGAGAATGTGAATTGTTTCAATATCTGTTATTGTAACAGCTGGTTAACTCGTTTAAGACAAACTACAGTCAACAGTGAAATTTAGGATTAACTTCATTATGCTAATTAGTTCCAGGTCGCTCATTATGCTAATTAGTTCCAGATCGCTTTGAAATGTTTTGGCATTAAAGGATAAAATAGCAAAAACCAGCGTCTTGTTAAACGTTGACGTCTCGTGAATTCCATCAGTTATTTTTACGTTTCTCTGTGAAGACTTTTCCTGTGATCTCTGCCTGTGAAAACACCTGCGGGCTTTGACGCGCAGAGTTTTTATTGTGAAAGGCAGCAGCGGAAACGCTGCGGCTGAGAGCCGCGGCTTGACGCCGAGCCGCGCGCCTCGGCGGTGGGATGAGGGAGCGAGCAGCCGGGAGGAGGTGGAGTCTGTCCCAGCCTGCATCTGGCCCGCTCCCCTCTCTGTCACCCCGGGCCAAACCCGCCCAGCTCCTCTCACTCACTCTCCGCCTGTTCTCCCGCACGGCACGGCTCGGCTCGGCTCGGACACACACACGCACACACACACACACACGCACACACACACACACACACACACCGCGAGGACACGGAATGGAGACGGAAGGGAGCCAGAGCAGCCTGTCCGCCGCGGACTCCCCTCACGACCCCTGGTAACAAACTTTCTGCCGCTCCGCTCAGAAACAGAGCCGGTATTCTGCGACGGGACGGTGGTCTACACACACACACACACACACACACACACAGTCACACACTCAGCCTGCATGTTGAATCTGAGTGTCTTTCCCTCCAGGTTTCCTCGTCTTTAAGCTCAGTGTGAACTTTGTTCGGCGGGTGAATGAATGAGATGAGTCTCTTTAAAACGTGTGTTTCTCATATTTTCTCTTTTTTTTCCACAGTAAAATGTTCATTGGAGGACTCAGCTGGCAAACAACACAAGGTAAATCTTTTCCCAGCAGCTCTCATAAAACCCCGCTGTGTGTTTAAACGTCCTGGATGTGAAACTCATTTGAAAAACTGGATTTCTCAATATTTCTGTTTGCTAACGTAGAATTTGTTTATTTGCTATTTTGAGTTTTGAGTCCTGCTGCAGAATGAAAGCTCCCATTCAGCCGTCCGCAGAGTGGACGAGCCGCTCTTAAAAGCTCGTTAAAAAGGCTGAAATGAGATGATTCACTCTGGAGTAAGACGAGGGGTTTTAGCTGAAACGAGTTTTTTTTTTTTTTGGTCACATTTCGTGTTTGACAGCTGAAAATTGTCTGAACTCTGGTGAACAAAGTCGGACTCTGCTGCCAAACTCTGCAGATTTCCTATTAAAAAGTTGTCATTTGTGGTTAAGCTCTTGATTCATCACGTCACGCGTCCTCTCTGCACCTCCTTCTGTCTCCCAGAGGGTCTGAAGGAGTATTTCTGCAAGTACGGCGAGGTGAAGGAGTGTATGGTGATGCGGGATCCGGTTACGAAGCGCTCGAGGTGAGGGAGCCGAGAGCCGGCTGAAAGTTTATCTGACCTCCGTGATTCCTCCCTGCTCGTGAGGTATCATCACATGTCAACATCAGTTTCTGTGTCACTAACACCCCCCCCCCCCCGTGTCTGCAGAGGCTTTGGATTCGTCACCTTTGTCGATCAGGCCGGCGTGGATAAAGTTTTGGCTCAAACCAGGCACGAGCTGGACTCCAAAACAGTGAGTTCTCTGTATTTATTCCACCGCCGGCTAATCCATCGCTCCCTGTTTGATGAGTGGATTTCCAATAATCCGCTCCAGAGGTGTAACACTGCTGCATTTTACTGTTTACTGAGGTTCCACCACGCTGATGCTTCCTCACGCTGCGCCGGCGGCCACGCCTCGGCCGTGAGGAGACGCACGCGGTGCTCAGTCAGAGCGACGCAGGCCTCTCACCTGAGTCCACTCTGTCTGTGTGTGTGTGTGTGTGTGTGTGTGTGTGTGTGTGTGTGTGTGTGTGTGTCTTTTTGTCAGAATGAATGTGGGCCGGTCTGGGAACAATGTGGCCCGTTGGTCGCCATAGGGACCGCTGCCCCCCCCCCCCCCCCCTGTGGGAGTGGTGATGGCTGCCGGTTAGTCAAAATGAGGGGGGGCCGTTTCTGTCCCCCTTTGTGCTCTGAGCAATGCACCTTCTCCTCCTTCTCCTCCTCCAGCAGGAGCAGCAGGAGGTCAGAGGAGGTGTGAGTCAGCCGTGCAGGAAGTCGTTCGATGGCGAAGTCAAACTGAATTTCCGTGTTTGTTGGCGTCCCCGCGGCCGTGGTGTCACTCGCAGGCACGACAGCTATGACAAGTAGCGCCATCATGGTTGGATGCCACAAACTTGCCATGGGGCCTGTTTCCATAGTGACCCCCCCCCCCCCCAGTTGAAAAATGACTCTGTCAAATGTTCAGAGTCTTTCTTTGGGAGCAGAAACAGTGTCAGATATTCGAGGTGGTGGCGTTTATGCTCCCCTCGCCTCCTCTGATCAGCTTCTCATTCAGTTTATCACAGAGGAGCTCAGAGGTGACGGGTCGCTCCCCTCAGCCCGGGTGGGCACAGCCTCGGGGGCCGCGGCGGGGCCCCTCGTGGCCGGCCGTCGGATGTGTCGGTGGCAAGGAGAGGGTGGCGAGCAGAGCAGGCCTTTCAGCCCGCCCGCCCTGCCCCCTCTCCCTCGCTGACAGGTTATCCTGTTAGCAGGGAGAGGAAAGTTCTCCAGTGGCAACAGAAAGAATGTGCCACGCTGTGAGCGAGCGAGCGAGCAAGCCGCCGCCAGAGCGGACAGAGCGCCGCTCAGCCCAGAGGCTGCAGAGCAAATACAGTGCAGAGGAATTTATTGGTACTTGTTGTGCTGAAGGACAGATGCGGCCCGGTTTTGACCGGCACGGAGGGGCAGCTTTCCTGTGAGTTATGGAGCCCCCCCACTCCACTCCACCCCACCCCACCCCACCCCACCCCACCCCCCCGCGAGCCCTCCCAGCTCCCTGCTATCTGTGACCGACGCCGGCTGCACCTTTGTGGGACAAAGTTTCCATTCAGGTGCACAGCGGAGAGCTTTACAACAAAGTCTCTCAGCTCCATCGCCGAATTTGTGGCCCCCGTTAACCATTTCCATGCTGACCTCAGTGGGCGGGGGGGGCGGGGGGGCGTAATGACCCCATCTGTGATTAGTATGGCTCTGTTAACTAATAGGATTGGAGTCAACAGGCTTGAGTTGTTCCTCGGAGAGGTTGAGCGCGGTCCAATGGGCACGTTGCGTGCGCCGTGTTCCCGGCTCAGGCTGTGACGGGCAGCGAGCTCGGCCAATCGCGGCGCGGCCTGGATGGAGCCGGTCAAAGGGGATTGCCCTGATTTCGTAAACCTCTCTTGGATTTACGCTCAGCTTCTCCTCCGTTAGCGTGCGAGAGATTCGGCCTCTGACGCCGTAAAGTAGCTTCGAACAGGTTTCTGATGTTTCCACACAAACACACCTCACAAAGTTCAAATTCCTTCTTCTTCTTCTTCTTCTTCTTCTTCTCCCTCACTGAAGGATCCAGAACTGCTGGAAAAAAAGTGCTTTCTCACTGTTGTTTGTTGTTGTGAGCTCAGCTGCATACTGAGCCGTGATTGGCTGCCTTAAACTCAGAGTTTGGGTAAGTATGAAGGCGGCGAGTGTGAGAGCAGGCCTTCAGCTGCACTCCGAAGCTCTGACCACGTCTCCGCCGTCAGCATCGAACTGGTGGTGAAACAGCCGCTCTGTGTGTCTAACGTCCACAGCTTCCTCCCCTCCGATGTGCCGTGTGCTGCCATGTGTTTGACTGTTTGTTTGTGTGTGTGTCTGTTTGTTTTTGATGTGCACAGGAGTGTTGGACATCAGGAGGGTTGGTGACCGGAGGTGACTATCAGAGTAGTTTAGCCACCATAGACACTAAACAGTAGACTCTGCATCTGATCCTCCAGTCTTAGTCTTAGTCTTCTCACTCGCTCTCTAGAAGAGAAGAAGAAAGAGAAACGTGGCGGTGACGTCGACTCTCGTTCGAGTAGAACCAGCACTGTTAGCACTGTTAGCACTGTTAGCCGTGCTCTGGTAAACGCATGCGGTTTACCATAGAGGCTGTAGCTCTCTACTGTAGTCAACTGAACCCTCTCGTGGTTTCGGACTAATCTTAGCGCTGCTCTGTCTCACCATCTGTTAGTGTGACTGCAGGACAGTGTGGACTAGTCTAGTTGTTCTAGCTCTCTTAGACCAGCGTAGACTAATCTAGAGGTCTCAGACTCCAGAGCTCCAGCCCGTCTGTGATCGCATCCTCATGGCACGGTGGGCTCCTCTCTCCAATCGTGACCTTGGTGACATTCAGGGGGCGTGGCCACATTATCTGTCCGTTTGTAATGTTGAGGTTCAGAGGAGCGAAGGGCGTAAAGGAGAGGAGCTGCAGGTCAGAGGACGACCCCGATGACAGGAAGCTGAGGGAGGCAAAAACAAACAAACACACACAAACAAGCCTGTGTGGGTCTGCCGGCGGTGTGCTTTGATTGACAGCTCCCTCTCCCCTGTCCCGTCCTCCTCCCCCTCCACGTGTCCCCCCTGCTCGGGCTCTCCTCGCCCAGCTGAGGTGTGTTTGTGATTGTAGCGCCTGTGCGAGATTCCAGGAGATCACATGTCACATGACGGTGGCGAGAGAGGCGGCGGCTCGCTGGACGTTCCCAGACATTCCACCTGAGCGCACACGCACACACACACGCGCACACACGCACACACGCACACGCCTCTTTTGAAACGAGGTTCTGTCCTGATGTAAACACCACAAACTGATGCTCGGTGGGTTCTGTGGAGGCTGATTATGACAGCAGAAGAAGAACATCGTCAGCAGGTCGTTTTGGTTTTGAGTCTCTTGAATTTCTGGTGCTCATTGTGAACGAGGAGCCAAAACTGAAGCCACGTTTTCAAAACTCAGTCTTCATCAGGGACCTGCGTCTCCAGCAAACAGTTAAACTCGATGGATGCTGAAACGCTTCGTACACGTCTGAACGTAAGCTGGTTAGCCGCTGACAGCAGGAGCCGCCGCGGCCGAGTTTGACTTTCACCTGAATCACTGTGTCCGAACAGAACGACACCTTTACACTGAACCCAAGTGTGTGAACAGATACATCTTCCTCCAGCATTTAGTCATTCACATGTGAGGAATAAAAAGTAAAACTCCTGAAATGTCAGATCTGCACAGAGCCGTCAGGGTTCTGACATAAGATAAGATAAGATAAGATAAGATAAAACTAATGATCCCACACCGGGGAAATGAAGTTGTTAGAGCCAGCAAAGTATTAAAAGAGATCAAGATATAACATCCATCCTCTGCTCGGCTTAAATCACAATCAGCTGTTTGAGTGATTATTATTTCATTTTCTCAGCTTTTCTCTGTGTTTGTGTCGGTTGCTGCAGAAATGCATGAAATTCTCGTTTTTGACCGTTTTTAAACAGCGTGTTAGCAGGTGGTGGATGATGAAGGAGGAAAGAGCTCAGACTTTGGAAAAGTCGTTTCACGTGAAGGCAAAGAAACGCTTCACAGTTCGGTCCGCAGAGATTTGAAGCCGTGGCTTCAGAAATGGAAGCAGAGCGTCGTTAATTCAGTGGTTTCAGCTGCTTTCTACCAGACAAACCGTTCAAACGTGGCTCATTCAGACTCAGAGCGACGTCGTTCTGCAAAGACATTCAAAACCATCAGCAGTGAGAAACGACCAGAGGAAGACGTTCTTAATGTCACAGCATCGCCGTCACAACAAACACACGCGTCATGGCAGCAGTGCGTCGAGTCCAGGACGTAGTCAGAGCCCGGTCTACTGTCTGCAGAGACCATCTGTTGGCTTCAGCGCTGATTTGAGGACATTCTGTCCGTCTCATGTCAACTTCCTGCAGGTTTTCCTTCGGCGTTCTGAGCGGCGTGAAGCTCGAGCGCGATAATCCTCAATGAACAGGTGTCTCTTCATCACTGCTTTGCTGTGATTGGTGCAAACACTGAGCCAGGCCAGGAGGAGGATATATTACACCTCCACCGACGAGCCGTTAAAGATGAGGCTGTGATGTCACCAGGGAAGGCGACAGGTTGCTGGCTCACCTGTGTCGTGACACAGCACTAACCCGTCTTCTTCTTCTTCCGTCCTCTCTCCTGCAGATCGACCCAAAGGTTGCGTTCCCTCGCAGAGCTCAGCCCAAGGTGAGTCCACCCGCCTCCTGTCAGGTGTGTCTGCAGCAGGTGTGTGTGTGTGTGCGTGTGTGTGTGTGTGTGTGTGTGCGTGCAGCGCTCCTCATCGTACGCTGAAGAACACGAAGCTGAACTGTCATGTGATCGTGTTTTAACAAAAAGCTTCACAGCTTCAGGGACGCTCTATTGTTAAAACGTCCGGATTGTGTTTCAGCTTCGCTCTGTCCTCATGTTAGACAGTTTGTCTCCTCCGTCCACAACAGCACGGGACAGTTCAGTGAGGCATGAAGGAGGTCATGTGTGGCCTTACTTCAATGCAGCAGATTAGATAAAAAGCAGTTTTTGCATTGACGTGTGGTCATTCTAGCTCATCTGGTCGAGCGCGATGCAGGTGTGAAGGCTTCACTGTATGTCTTTCAACAAAGAATCCTTTTTAAGTCCCATGATGCAGTGAATCGTGCAGGAAGTACAGAAAACAGCAAATGAAGGAAGGAAAGTATTTGAATTCTGATGCTTGAATGTGAAACGTAGAACACAT